>NC_069504.1:1009806525-1010064025 GCF_027579735.1 Bombina bombina | reverse complement strand
GTGCTGGCAGCACTCATGCAGGCCCAGATCATGACACTCCCACCACCATGCTTGACTCTAGGCAAGATACACTTGTCTTTGCACTCCTCACCTGGTTGCTGCCACACACACTTGACACCATCTGAACCAAATAAGTTTATCTTGGTCTCATCGGACCACAGGACATGGTTCCAGTAATCCATGTCCTTAGTCTGCTTGTCTTCAGCAAACTGTTTGTGGGCTTTCTTGTGCATCATCTTTAGAAGAAGCTTCCTTCTGGGACGACAGCCATGCAGACCAATTTGATGCAGTGTGCGGCATATGGTCTAAGCACTGCCAGGCTGACCCCCACCCCTTCATCCTCTGCAGCAATGCTGGCAACACTCATACGTCTATTTCCAAAACATAACCTCTGGATATTACGCTGAGCATGTGCACTCATTATCTTTGGTTGACCATGGCGAGGCCTGTTCTGAGTGGAACCTGTCCTGTGAAACCACTGTATGGTCTTGCCCACCATGCTGCAGCTCAGTTTTAGGGTCTTGGCAATCTTCTTATAGCCTAGGCCATCTTTCTGTAGAGCAATAATTCTTTTTTTCAGATCTTCAGAGTTATTTTCCATGAGGTGCCATGTTGAACTTCCAGTGACCAGTATGAGAGAGTGTGAAAGCGATAACACCAAATTTAACACACCTGCTCCCCATTCACACCTGAGACCTTGTAACACTAACAAGTCACATGACACTGGAGAGGGAAATGGCTAAATGGGCCCAATTTTGATATTTCCACTTAGGGGTGTACTCACTTGTGTTGCCAATGGTTTAGACATTAATGACTGTGTGTTGAGTTATTTTGAGGGGCAGCAAATTCACACTGTTATACAGGCTGTACTTTACATTGTAGCAAAGTGTAATTTCTTCAGTGTTGTCACATGAAAAGCTATAATAAAATATTTACAAAAATGTGAGGGGTGTACTAACTTTTGTGAGATTATGTATGTGTGTATATATCGGCTAGACTCCCCAATGTCAGGACATATCATCTACCTGATTCATAGCTGAATCCATTTGAAAAAGGTGCCAGTCAGGCACAGAAACGTCATGGGATTTTTTACTTGATATGCTTCAATAAAAGCTAAGTTTTACTCAGTAAATCCATTGAGTGCTGTATTTCTACATAGGACTGTGTTTACCCCTGATACAGCACCCAGGTGGATGTTAACTCACATTTGAGGATAGGAGTGCAGGCCCTTACTTCTGAATTTTATATAATATGTTTTTGTTAGGTGTGCTTAACCAAACTCCCATGTTTTATTTGTTGTATTTCTTACAGGGAGACTGACCAAATCTCCATGGTTAAAGCACACCACTAAAAACCTGTTCAGGTGTGTTCCAGATAGTATAATTGAGCTATATAAAGCTAGGCTTTATTAGAATAAAATGATTCAGCCCAGTAAGGTAAAAATGTATAATGTTAGGACCAGTCTATTTTGGGACACCTTTTAAGTGATGACTGGCTGAGCAGAATATGGCCATATTGTGTGACTAAGATCCCAATTTTATTGAAAAGTATAAAGTTTTAGCAGGCATTTTTTGTAGCCTATATATATTATATCTCGAGATATCTCTCTATCTCGAGATATCGCTCTATCTCGAGATATCTCTCTATCTCGAGATATCTATCTATCTCTATAGAGAGAGATAGATTGATAGATAGATATCTATCTCTATTCAAAAAAGTCTACATATTTGTTTTGTCTGTATATGTGTAAGTATATATATATATATATATATATATATATATATATATATATATATTTAAACATGTATGTTAAAGCCCTTTTTTTTTCTTAACACCTGAGACCTAATATCTTTGAGCCCTTATAAATTTTTATTGCAATATTTTTAGAATAATTTTTATTAGTGTTATTTTTTATGGTTTTGTACAACTTATTGTCTAGAGTAACAGTTAACCAGGTCTCTAAATGCAATTTAAATTTAACTTGTGCAACTTCAAACAAACACATACTTTAAACTGGTAATATGCACTCTTCTTCTGACGTACACAAAGATCCGTGATAAACCATTTTTCACTTGTCCACAACTGTTAGTGAGTAGACGTGCAACGCTAAAAAATGAGTTTGGTTTTCATTAGTTAAAAAAATAACAAAAATATTTTGGCAAATTAGTTATGTTAAGTTAATTTTTTCGGATCCATTCTTTATTCATATGGCTCTAATCTGAAGTTTAGAATAGAATAATGCATATGAATAAAGAATGGATCTGAAAAAACGATTTAACATAACTAATATGCCGGTGATTGCCGACACAAAATTATCTAAAATTGCCGACTTTAAATAAAGCTATTAATTCCTAAACTGCCGCTCCCCCACATCGGCAAAACTACCTAAGCCTATTAACCCCTAAACCGCAATTCCCCCGACATTGCCGACACTAACTAAACCTATTAACCCCTAAACTGCAGTTCCAAGACATCACCGACACTAAATAAAACACTAAACATATTAACCCCTAAACCACCATTCCCAAACGTCACCAACACTGACTAAACCTATTAACCCCTAAACCACAGTTCCCGACATAGCCGACACTAACTAAACCTTTTAACCCCTAAACCGCCAGCCCCCACATCACAACAAACTAAATTAGACTATATTAACTCCCCCTAACTTTAAAGGGACAGTCAACCCCAAAAATGTTCTTACTCCTACAGATAAAGTTTACTAGGATAAATAGTTAAAAATTGAGCCCAATTTTGCTAAATATATAGTTTTCAAGTAAAATTACTTACTACATGTCCTTCAGCAGTTTTGAAATGGCCGCCAGCCCCCTCCTCTATTTCATCACACTTATCTTCCTTCCTCTTCTGCCAGAGACTTTTCGAGCCTCCGCATTCCCGTTTTTGGTGCATGCGCAATGTGCAGATTTTTAGTAAAGGGGCCTTTTCAAGCAGGAACTAAAAATAACTGCTCAGTATCCTAGCGGTTCCTATATGCGGCTGACCACTTGGCTTCTCTTCATCTACAATGAGTGTGTATATGTATATGTGTGTATATAAATATATATATATATATATATATATATATATATATATATATATAAAATTGTGTGTTTTTATGTGGGTTCAATATGTTATAGTGGCATTACTTTTGGGAGATCATTAATTATATCGTTGTGGTTATACACGTTTTATCTAGCTTTTAAGTGATGGTAAACTCTCTGCTTTTTAAAATCAGATCGGGACTGTTAGTGATATTTTAGAAGTTGTTTAATTCACCAGATGTAATGAAGATGTGCTGTAACTTACTTTTTAATGTTGCATCATTCAATAACTTCCTATATACTGCTGGCCTCTGTCCTCCTCAGTGATAGGGAGGGAGAAACAGTAGAGATGGGACAGTTTGCAGTTACTGTGCACCCCCCCTGCAGATAATGTAACTTAGCAAATTGAGACCTGAACTATTTGGTTTCTGCCCTCCCTCACCAGATGACAATCATGTGATCCTGAGGAGAGAAGCCAAATGATGTGTCACATAGGCCCTCGGTATTAATCTAATTTATCTAATGTTGTGTAAATTTTTTATTTTATTTATCACTTTAATCTCTTTGTTACAGTTGGACATAAAATTTGCAAATAAAAATGCAGATCATATAAAGTTAATTAGAAGACAGTAACAAGTAATATAGTCATAAAATGTGGAATAGGAAAAAAAAACATTCAAAGTGTGTTTGCTTCATATTTTCCATGGTGTTTTTATTTTTGCTGATTATTTTTTATGAGAATACATATTTTTATTTAGTTTGGCCATATAAAATGTTTTAGTTAGTCTTACTTTGTTTTTTCAGCTAGGCTTTACCATTTTCTTAATTTCTTACTTTTTTTCATGAATAAATTTGTAACATAAACTGCAATTGCTAATTTCATTTTTGTTTAGCTGGTAATTTATTTTTAATTGCCCAATATGACATTTCTCTATAAATGTAGATATTGTATAAACATTTGGGCATATAAATAAAGTTATACAGACCTATAATGTTTTATAATTAGTAGGTGAGGTAACAGTAAATTAAAGCCAGGTGTGCTTATCTCCTTATTCTTCCAGTTATGACGCTAGCGAGAGCTAAGAAACAGCTGGTCTGCCCCTGGATCTTTAATAGATGCCCCATACTGACCTAACCACTGATCATCATTGCTGAAATGGGGAATTGCAATACCTTATTTTACTTTTAGTGCTTGTAAAAAGCCAAATTTAAGCGATTAATTTTAAATGTTTCTATGTGTAACCCAGAGACATTTTAAAATACCAGTTCAGCTGCTGCAGAGCTTAAAGTATATGTGTGGGAAGAAACATAATTTGATATGAGCATTCGTACAAAAATAAAATATTCTTCTGCATTAGAAATTGTATTTTTGTATTAGTATGTCCCTTTAAAGAGACATTTTTACTTTGTGGGGGAAAAAAGGGGTTGATTCTTTGAATGTTAGGTGAGTGGAACTTAAGTGCAGGAATAGATAAAAGGAGACAAAAAGACAGTTCAAGACTTTAATTAAAAAAAAGTAAAGCTGAAAATAAGAATTGGCCAAAGGTGAGGTACCAGGAGATCAGTCCAGCAACAAGTATCCAAAGGATAAAGTTTTGGGAAATCTCACTTAGCGCCTACTGCTAGAAGAACCCTTAGCTTTGATAAGTGACCCCTAGTGGTCAAACTCGTTTAGGAAAATCGGAAAATTCAAAAGTATATCAAAGCGCCGGCGGGCCGGCTTGGGTTAAGAACTGTGAAACCTATTCCTTCACAGTTGGAGTAAAAATATTCCTTCACAGTTGAAGTAAAATTGGTATTTATTTATTAAAACAATATTAAAATAATATTAAAATGTAGCTGATTACAGTTGTTGTGTGGTTTTTCTGGCATACATTCACATGTAGCAATTGACAATAACAATAATGTAACAATGATAATAAAACAATAAAACAATGGAAGGTACCTTCAAGGATAACAATAAAATATAAATCAATTATTTTGAATCAGTGTTCCCTGATATGTGTATAAATAACCCAAAAACATTTACTAAAAATGTTCGGACTGGATAAATAAACGTACTCCTCTGTGGTGGTGCTAACTGCTGTAGTTTCCTATAGTAGTAATACTTTTTATAATTTTCTAACCAATCTGAGGTTTATATAATAGTCATTTCTGTATTACATCAGAAATATTTGGACAGTTCAGAGACAAGCCGGTTAAGGATATCTCTAATTTAGTTATGTATTTAACGTGCAGATTACCCCAGAGTTGTGTTATCACTCTGGAGACCTGTCTATGTCCGTCCAAAATGAGTTTGGGCCTCACTCGCTATTGTTATATGCTTGTCGGATGAAAGGAACTGGTCTACTGTGCCTCACAAGGATCAGAGACCGTTCTCCGCTAGCGGGTAGAATTGGTTTTCAGTATTTGGTTTTCAGTGTTTGGTGAATCTGTGCTCGATGTTTGTGAACAGGTGATCAAATCAAATAATGCAAATGTTAAGTGATTCAAGTGGTGCTAGTACACAAATCACAAATATACAAATATACAAATCACAATTACAATTATACAGTGATACTATTAAACATAGTGAACATCTTGCATAAAAATATTACTTCAAAAAACGATACTTCAAAAAACAATACTTCAAAAAACAATATGTGTGAGACAAAAAGTGGAATTTCGGAGTGATAAAGTGTGCTTCAAAGGATTCCTCAGAGAACACTAGTGACCAGCAGGATGTCAGTCGATAATTGTGAATCAAAAAAGTAAAAAATGAAAAAATGAAAAATTTAAAAAATAATAAGATAAAAATTAAAAATGGTGTATAATGTTGTAGTTGGTTTTTCAAAGTGTTCCTAAATCGGCGTTAATTCCTCTTTCTGTGTTTTTAGTCAGTAGATTTGACAGTCTATGTGAGGTGTTTATTGCCTGTAGCGGGGATTTGGGCTTCAGCGTCTTTAGACGGTTTTTCAGCTCCAGCGTCACCCGAATACTATTCCTTCTGCCGGAAGAAATAATAATAATAGTGCAGATGGTTTTCAAAAGTAGTGGATTACATTAAAATGCTACTCACCAGTCGACGCGTTTCGGTCAGGTATAGACCTTTTTCAAGACTGGTTTACTACTATTTCCAGGGGCTCTAAGTACCCCTTACTCTAATTACCCAATCCGGGACCAAAATACGGGTTAATCCACTACTTTTGAAAACCATCTGCACTATTATTATTATTTCTTCCGGCAGAAGGAATAGTATTCGGGTGACGCTGGAGCTGAAAAACCGTCTAAAGACGCTGAAGCCCAAATCCCCGCTACAGGCAATAAACACCTCACATAGACTGTCAAATCTACTGACTAAAAACACAGAAAGAGGAATTAATGCCGATTTAGGAACACTTTGAAAAACCAACTACAACATTATACACCATTTTTAATTTTTATCTTATTATTTTTTAAATTTTTCATTTTTTCATTTTTTACTTTTTTGATTCACAATTTTCGACTGACATCCTGCTGGTCACTAGTGTTCTCTGAGGAATCCTTTGAAGCACACTTTATCACTCCGAAATTCCACTTTTTGTCTCACACATATTGTTTTTTGAAGTATCGTTTTTTGAAGTATCGTTTTTTGAAGTAATATTTTTATGCAAGATGTTCACTATGTTTAATAGTATCACTGTATAATTGTAATTGTGATTTGTATATTTGTATATTTGTGATTTGTGTACTAGCACCACTTGAATCACTTAACATTTGCATTATTTGATTTGATCACCTGTTCACAAACATCGAGCACAGATTCACCAAACACTGAAAACCAAATACTGAAAACCAATTCTACCCGCTAGCGGAGAACGGTCTCTGATCCTTGTGAGGCACAGTAGACCAGTTCCTTTCATCCGACAAGCATATAACAATAGCGAGTGAGGCCCAAACTCATTTTGGACGGACATAGACAGGTCTCCAGAGTGATAACACAACTCTGGGGTAATCTGCACGTTAAATACATAACTAAATTAGAAATATCCTTAACCGGCTTGTCTCTGAACTGTCCAAATATTTCTGATGTAATACAGAAATGACTATTATATAAACCTCAGATTGGTTAGAAAATTATAAAAAGTATTACTACTATAGGAAACTACAGCAGTTAGCACCACCACAGAGGAGTACGTTTATTTATCCAGTCCGAACATTTTTAGTAAATGTTTTTGGGTTATTTATACACATATCAGGGAACACTGATTCAGAATAATTGATTTATATTTTATTGTTATCCTTGAAGGTACCTTCCATTGTTTTATTGTTTTATTATCATTGTTACATTATTGTTATTGTCAATTGCTACATGTGAATGTATGCCAGAAAAACCACACAACAACTGTAATCAGCTACATTTTAATATTATTTTAATATTGTTTTAATAAATAAATACCAATTTTACTTCAACTGTGAAGGAATATTTTTACTCCAACTGTGAAGGAATAGGTTTCACAGTTCTTAACCCAAGCCGGCCCGCCGGCGCTTTGATATACTTTTGAATTTTCCGATTATCCAAAGGATAAAGCAAGAGCAGAGTCCAAAGACAGGCCAAAGGTCGGGTACCATGAGATCAGTCCAGCAACCTTAAGGTGCCAAATGATAAAGCAAGAGCAGAGTCCAAAGACAGGCCAAAGTTTGGGTATAAACAAATATACTTATGTAATGAGGCTGGTATGGATACCAGGCAGGTGCATCTGGTACAACAGGATTAGGATTATTGGGCACAGCACGTACTGGAGATTTAGCAGGCACAGGAAACCCCGCAGGTACAGTTGGTGAGGCTGGTATGGGATACCAGGTAAGGGCAGATGGTACAGCAGGATCCAGGAAACAAGGTAGGTACAACAAGGCTGGTTTCAACACAGGATACAAGAGAGCTAAAAGCAGGTGACAGTTAAGAACAAGGTTGTCTGCTCAATAACAGCCCAGAGTGATGGGTTAAGTGAATTTATATAGGAACTCCCACACCTGTGGCCATTTAGGTGAAAGTTCCTAAATTAGCCGACATTTAGCCACCAATCAGCAAATGCAACCCCGGTGCTAAACCAAAAATGGTCCATCCTCCAAAGCTTACATTCTTGCTTTTCAAATAAAGATTGCAAGAGAATGAAGAAAAATTGATAATAGGAGTAAATTAGAAAGTTGCCTAAAATTACATGTTCTATATGAATAATGAGAGAAAAAAATTGGTTTTAGTATCCCTTTTAGGGGCGCGATCCGATATAGATCGTAGTTTTCGGCGCAAGCGAGGTAACCTGCGTCGCCCGCAGTTTCAGCTCGCAACTCGAGCTATCCAATATTCACCGCCGTCAGATGCTAAACTGGCGTAAGTGAGAAAAACCGACGAGCAGGCAAAATGTGCGCAAATACACCTTTTAGTCGTCGCAAGTACTTGCGCCTGTTTTTTGTTCACGTAAAGTCTCAATAAAGTGTAGTTTTATGCAAATTAGCCTACGACTCGTAAAAAATAACGCCAGTTCTAAGAGATGCGCCACGTAATGACGAGATTCAAAAATCATACTTAAACACCTGCGCAGCCGCCATTTCTTTAGTGTGTTTGGTTGGTTCTTGGAGCTACAGCACACTACAGCGAGTATAGAGATTAGTGGTAAGAGTAGTGAGAAAGGAGCATTTCATCAAGTTAGTTAGGTCGGATTGTTGGATTGTTAAGCCAGTACATTTACTTACACTTTTTTTCATATTGCACACATTTTGCATACACACATATACAAAATACACAACACTTTTTTTTGATAACACCCAACACTTTTTATTTATCTTTTACAGTTTGAAAGGCTGAGTGTCTGGTTGTGATTGTGTGTGATTGAAGTGGGAGTGAGTGTGAGTGTGTGAGTGTGTGTAGTGTGAGGATGTCAGGGAGAGATAGGGCTGGGGGGAGGAGGGAAGGGGAGTCGCAGGGAGAGGATTATGTACAGGAGGAGCAGCAGGGTCCCCGTCAGGGAGTGAGCGGAGTGGGGAGAGGGAGAGCCAGAAGGGAGGATGGGAGTGGGGTTGCCCAAAGGCCAGGCACACTGAGAAGAGGGATAGAGGGTGCACATGGGGATAGAAGGGGGGAGGAGGGAGAGGATAGGGAGGAACCCACACCAGGGACATCCCAGGGAGGGAGCCAGGCAGCCCAGGACGAGGAGCGTATGAGGTGTCCCAATTTCAGTTTTGCCGAAAACCTCGCTCTAGTCCAGGCTGTCCTGGAGAACCATAATGCCCTCTTTGGACAAGAGAAGGGCAAAGGAGTTGCCCGGAGGCGTAAAGATGCTTGGCAGAAGGTGGTGGAGGCCGTCAATGGTGTGTCCCAACAGAGGAGGAATGTGGACGGCCTAAAGAAGAGGTGGAATGATTGCAAGAGGAGAGTCAAGGAGAGGATGGGCCAGGAAGCAATCTCCCAGAGGGCAACAGGAGGTGGGCCTCACTATGAGGCCGAATACAATGAGTGGCAGGAGCTCATTCGTAGGTCCCTGAGCCTCACAGCAGTCCGTGGACTTCCAGGGGCTCGTGACTCAGGGACTGCAACATCAGCACAGCATGCTGGTGAGTAACATCCCACACACTAGTATAATATGTATTTGAGTTATAACATCCTATATTGTCACACATTCATGTACACAATGAGGATCATGGTATTTTGATTACTAACAACTAAATATACAATGAGATTTAACATTAAAGGGACATGAAACACAAAGAATTTATTTCATTATTCAGATAGAGAATACAGTTTTAAACAACATCAAAATTTACTTCCATTATCTATTTTTAATTATTATTTTGAAAATTTTAGTTTATTAAATATCAATGCACATGGGTGAGGCAATCACACGAGGCATTGATGTACAGCCACCAATCATCAGGTTCTGAGCCTATCTAGAAATGCATTTCAGCTAAGAATATCAAGATAATGAAGCATATTAGCTACTGGAAGTAAATTACAAGTTTTTTAAAATTCCATGCTTGGCTAGCTAAATCATGAAATAATAAATATGGTTTGCATGTCCATTTAATGCTACTTAACACATTGAAAATCATGATATGAGGTAGAATAGTGAAATACTAACATGTCTCAGAGTAACACAGGCCACAAGCCACATGTAGACCTTTCAGTAAATGGACACCATAGTCATCACAACCATAGTGTCACTTAAAGAACACATTTTCTCCATCACTGACATGTACACAGAACTATTGTATGAAACACATACATGTATAATTAGCATATTACAAACCCTCATATCACAAATCTCAATGTGCACATGCATGTTATAGAGTTTGACATGAGAATGTGGATAGGCCCTAGCATGTAAATTGTATGCCCACATGGATAGATATGTGACTGTACTAATCCCTCTCATCATTTGACTCCTCCACAGAACCTCCAGTCCCCAGGGTGCCTACGCCCATTAATCCCCCAACACCGGTTCAAAATATATGTCCACCTCAACCACCGGTACAGATAAGACAGCAGGAGTATGCCAGGCATGACATGGCTTGGACTGCGTCAATAGAAAATCCACATATCATGCCACCTGCATTAGAGGAGGATACCTGGCAGGAGCCCTGGCACGAGGAATATTCCTTTGGCTTGGAGGGGGAGCCCCGCCAGCCCCGAAGGGTAGATGTATTTACCCCCCCCCAAGAATATCATGGCACTACAGGAGTATACCAGCAGGCTGAGTGGATGCACACCAGCGGCCATTGGGACTATCGGTCCATCCCGACATCTGGACCATCATCTTCAGTTGGAAGGGCTCCACCAACTGTAATCCATCGCCCTGCACCTCCAGCTCATATTCCTGTGGCTGCACCTCCAGCTGAGATATCTGTTCCTGCACGTCCAGCTGCTGTTTTTGTTCCGGCACCTCCAACTGAAGTTGTTGTTCCTGCACCTCCAGCTGCTGTTTTTGTTCCGGCACCTCCAACTGAGGTTATTGTTCCGGCACCTCCAACTGAGGTTATTGTTCCGGCACCTCCAACTGAGGTTGTTGTTCCGGCACCTCCAACTGATGTTGTTGTTCCGGCACCTCCAACTGAGGTTGTTGTTCTGGCACCTCCAACTGAGGTTATTGTTCCGGCACCTCCAACTGAGGTTGTTGTTCTGGCACCTCCAACTGAGGTTATTGTTCCGGCACCTCCAACTGAGGTTGTTGTTCTGGCACCTCCAACGGAGGTTGTTGTTCCGGCACCTCCAACGGAGGTTGTTGTTCCTGCACCTCCAGCTGAGGTACACGTAATTGAAACAGTGCCTATTGTCCCTGCTGCTGAAGAGCCCATGGATCAATTGAGTTCTGCCATGGGTGATGAATATATCTCACTACAGAGGAGGCAAACATTGACCTGTGAGACTCTAACGGAAACGTGTCAAAAAATGCAGAGGGAACAACACAGGTTCCATAGAAGCCAACACCGTTTGCAACAGAGGTCGAATGAGCTGCAAAGGGACATGGCAGCATCTGTATCAGCTATGGTCCAAAATCAAAACCAAATGCTGCGTGTAATATCGGACATGCAAATCCAGAGTGACCAAAGATGGAGGGAACAGAACCAACTGTTGGGGGCTTTGGTGGAGCATTTCACCCAACAGCAGGACATGGCATCAAGTATCTCCTCTGTGACCAGCACTCCTACTGGTTCCACACAACCCAGGAGAGGCAGAAGACCCACACCAGGCCCCTCATCTAAGAGGCCTAAAAAAAAAAAAAATATTATTCAATTTCATTGAAAATCTTGTCCTCTGTTATTTACTATCTAATTGTCATCCACATCCATGTGAGTTGTGTTTTAGTACAGTAATATTGGTAAAACATATAATAATACCTGTGTTGAAATGGACCAAAAAGGTATTATTATAATGTTTATGACATATTCATGCTCAATAAACAACATCACATGGTTGTGTCTCAACGGTACATATAGTAATATTAACTTCTAAGATGTACATCAAGGTTTCTCACATCCAATATAAATTGACACGTTGGTATATATAACTAATAATGTATTTAAAGAAGGTGTGAACATAAGGTATAAATATCCATTATCCTCATTCTTAATGATAGTGAACTAAACATGAATGAAACAAATTATAAATATACAGTAATTAGGGTTGTTAAAGGGACATGAAAGCAAATATTTTTACTTCATGATTTTGAAGGAGAAGATAATTCAAAAAAGAAAATATAATTTCATTCTATTATTTATGTTGCTTCATTCTATTGATATTCTTTGCTGAAAACCATATCGAGATATGCTTGGTAGCTGATGATTAGTAGCTGTATATAGATGCCTCCTGCGATTTCTTCACTGTGTGCATTTCTATGTCTTCATTACAGTATATCTAAATAAATAATGAAAATAGGTAATTGATTTAAATTATAAGGTTTTTAAAAATTATCTTCTCTATCCTTAATCATGAAACAATATGTTTGGGTATAGTGTCCCTTTAAGGGAAGGGGGTTGGGATGTAGTAGTTTCACTTACATTCAGTGGAAATCCAAACTTTTACATTCTGCAAGACATGATATATACACATGCAATGGTTGGTGAGGTACTGTCAAACATCATAATACATGTGAATGTTACGGTTTACTGTACTTATGAATAAGTAACTTACAGGTGAAGTATTCCCGGATGACATAATCCCTCACTTCATTCCCCCTCAGTGTCCCCCTGTCCACATCCTCAAGTACAGGAACCAGCTGCTGCTGCTGCTCTGGGTCAATGTCCCCCAACAAACGTGTGTCCACAGCAATGTTGTGTAGAATACAGCAAGCATTGACAATGGAACACACTTTGTTGGGGTTATACTGTAGTGCTCCGCCTGTAACATCCAGACACCTGAACCTGGTTTTTAATAGGCCAAAGCTCCTTTCAATGACATTCCTTGTTCTTATGTGTGCCTCCTGGTACCTGAGTTGTGGCTCCGTAATGGGGTGCACCAAGGGGGTTAATAGCCATGGTCTGCAGCCGTACCCTGCGTCACCTGTCATGTAACATATGTGTTTGGATTACTACAGGTACATCATGTGCTTTAAAGGGACACAACCAGAATCACATATAAAAGATAGATTTAATAAAAACATTAATGGAAGTAATCAGGATAGTTAATTAAAATTAAAAGGCCTATCTGAATAATGGAAGTGCAATTTATACTAGACTGTCCATTTAATAAGAACCTGCAATTGTTAGCAGCTTGATAATTAACTTCGATTAGATCATTTTCTCCATTCTATAGATAACTCTTGATGACAAGCATATTAGATATGCTCAATAGCTGCTGATTGGTGGCTGCACATAGAAGCCTCATATGATTGGCTCATATATGTGAATTATAATTTTTAAATTAAATATATTTAAAGAATGAATAAAATGATCTAAGAGAAGTGAATTGTAATGCTGTTTAACATTGTATTCTCTATCTGACACATGAGATGACAATATGTGTTTAGTGTCCCTTTATTAGAAATATACAGACAGAATGAAGGTACTCACCAAGCAGCCATCCTCCCGAAAGTGTTCCATTTTCAAACATATTGAATAAGGAGGTCTGGCGCAGGATGTAGGAATCATGTGCACTCCCTGGGAAGCCTGCATACACATGTAAGAATTTCAGATTGGTATCGCAGACCATCTGGCAATTCAATGAGTGAAACCCTTTCCTGTTAATATAGAGGATTGTCTCCTCATGTGGGGCCACAATACGCACATGTGTGCAATCAATTGCCCCCATGACATTAGGAATACCCCCCAGTCGATAGAAGCCTTGTTTAAGACGGTTCCATTCCTGGGGGGTATGGGGGAAATGAATGTATCGTTGTGTCTGGTTATCTAGAGCAGTCAGAACCTCCCCTAGAATCCTGGAGAAGGTAGACTGCGCTAGGCCAGACACAAGCCCCTCTGTTGACTGGTATGAGCCAGTTGCCAGGAAGTGTACAACACACAACAGCTTCTGCATACCAGTCAGAGCTCGGTTCCTATACGCTTGAGGGTCAATTTCATCCTTCAACACCTCATATAGGTTAATGAGGCTTGCAGATGTCAAGCGATATTTTTCCCTGACCTCCACTTCTGTCATCCCAAACAGGGTGACCCTAACCCTGTGTACCCTTGGTGCTCTTCCCCTCTGCTGATGCCTTCGTCTTATAGGCCCTGCTGGCCTATGGGCAGCTGCAGCAACAGCAGCATGGGGAGCACCAGGAACAGGGACAACAGCAGGAGGAGCAGGGAGGGCAGCAGCAGCAGCTGGAGCAGGGACAGCTACAGCACCATGACCAGGGACCTCAGCAGCAGGGATACCATCCAAAACAGGGGCTTGTAGGGGTTCAAGCACCCCTTGTGCCCCACGACGCTGTCTGACTCTAAATGCAATATACTGCAAGGGAAACATGGTGGCTAATGAGGGTGTGCATTTGCAGGTGTTTTAAGTCTGCAGGTGAGAGGTTGTGCTGTTTGTGATTGGTTTGACATACTTGCAGGGGCAGGAATAATAAATGCTTTTAAGAGGTTAACTATTTGTGAACAAGCTGCTGCTATGTATATTGTTAGGCATGCATTTGTTAGGCCTTCTGAGAGTTACGTTGGTTTCTAAGTCAGTGCAAGGGTACCTGCGCCTTCAATTTGTGGCGAGCTGAGAATGGCGTAGATTTTGTAAAATCTGCGCGCGTAAGTCCTTACGCCGTATATTGGATAGCAAATTGCGCGTGTTTTGTATGTCAGTCTATGGGCCAAAAAACTACGGGCGACGCCAGAAATCTACGCACGTAACTTCTAGCTTACGCCGTATATAGGATACCAAATCCGCGCAATTATTGGCGTCGCCGGCTTTTGCGGGCGACGATTTTTATCGGATCGACCCCAAGATTTGTTTTTTAAGCTCTGCACCAGATACAGGGTATTTTTTTCTTTTAGATTTCTTTTAATAGTTAAGAGTAATAAGCAGCAAGTTCATTACCAATTATTTTTAAATAGTTTATTTTATTTACCTTTAATCAAATTCAATGAATTGTTACAGCTTGAATAAAGCCTACTATGTGTACAGAAAAGTATCATAA
The DNA here is from genome assembly GCF_027579735.1 of Bombina bombina. NCBI lineage: Eukaryota > Metazoa > Chordata > Amphibia > Anura > Bombinatoridae > Bombina > Bombina bombina. The sequence goes on along the minus strand of NC_069504.1, from coordinate 1,010,048,904 downwards.
AATGACATACCTGTATATATTGATAGCTTTTAACTATAATGTACCTTTCTAATTACAGTATTGTACTATATTTCTGATTGTACTATGTATACAAAGTATTAATGATATAAAACTAAATATTATCGCTCTTCCATTTCAAATGTACAGACTATTCCAAAATCCAAATATGTCCAGTCCCAGGCACTTTAAAAAAAAAGGTTTTGTGTCTGTTTATCAAGGTCCTGTGGTTAAGTAACCAAGACTAGGTGAATCATTTTGGATACATGGCAAAAATATCTCTAGTACTTCACGAATTAATAAACAAAATTAAAAATTGGTTTAGTTTATCTATCTCTCTATTGGGTAGGATCCAAGTGATTAAGATATTGATAATACCAAAAATCATAAGCAAATTATTCTGAAGTTGATTAATAGAAAGGATCTGGATTGGTTTAATCTTGCGATGAAAAAATCTAGGATTCAGTATAGAATACTGTGCCTACTTTTTAAAAAAAGGAGACTTGGCACTTCCAAATCTAAATAACAATAGGATTATTTCTAATTTACTCCTATTATCAAATATTCTTCGTTCTCTTGCTATCTTTATTTGAAAAAGAAGGCATCTAAGCTTTTTTTTTGGATCAGGACTCTGGACAGCACTTTTTATTGGTGGATGAATTTATCCACCAATCAGCAAGAACAACCCAGGTTGTTCACCAAAAATAGGCCCGCATCTAAACTTACATTCTTGCATTTCAAATAAAGATACCAAGAGAATGAAGACAATTTGATAATAGGAGTAAATTAGAAAGTTGCTTAAAATGTCATGCTCTATCTGAATCACAAAATAAAAAAATTGGGTTCCCTTTAATCTAAGAGTATCTCAAATTAGGCTGCGGAACAGAGATTGCTTAAAGGGACATGACACCCAATTTCTTTTTTCGTTCATGATTCAGATAGAGAATACAATTTTAAACAAGTGTCCAATTTACTTCTATTATCTAATTTGCTTCCTTCCTTTGCTAGCCTTTGTTGATGGAGCAGCAAAGCACTACTGGGAGTTAGATGAAAGCCAATGACAAGAGGTATATATGTGCAGCCACCAATCAGCAGCTTCTGGGCCTACCTAGGTATAATTCTTAGCAAACGACACAAACAGAACAAAACAAATTAGATAATAGAAATAAACGAGAAAGCTGCTTAAAATGATATGCTTTATCTGAATCATGAAAAAAAAGAATGGGTTTCATGTCCCTTTAACGCCATAAATTGTGTAAATAAAGAAAACGTTTAAAACATTTGTTTAAAATGCAATCCTTCTGAATCCTGATTTAATGAATTTTTTTGCGGGATTGCTCTATTTTGGGTAAACATTTGTTACTTTATATTTATTTTGAACAATGATATTACTCTAAATTAGCTATAATTTTCCTTGTCCATGATGTCAGCTGGAATCCAATATTGAAGTTTGATATTCAAGAAACTGATTAAAAATACGGTTCCTACTGCTCCAACTCTTAGAAAGACGCTTAATAGACAACTAATTCTAGAGTCATATGATCTCAAGCTGAATAGAATTAGAAAGAAATCTTTTTTCAGTTTTGGGGAAAATGTTTATACTCTTTAGAATTGTTTTAAAAATGTCATAGAGATGTAATCTTAGAATAATTTGATTGTCTGACCATGTGTTTTTTATATTGCGTAACTTATTTGTGGTGTTTCTTATATATTTTTTCTTTGACAATTACATCTTAATTATTTAATTTTATTAAATGTAAAAATAACACAAACAAATAAACAACATTCAAGAGACTTTTGAAGGGGTGTGTCCTGGGTCTGTAAAACAATGCAAGGACATCTTAACAAATGTAATCTGTAAGGGGTTTTGTATGCTTTTAAAAAAAAGTTTATTTTATATACAGACATTTTGCAATGCAATGATTCATGTGTGCAGCATAATAACTATACTTTCCCTTTAAATTTATATAGCTTTTATATTAACTTTTTTTAGACCAAACAAATTGACTGGTAAATTCTAATTAAAGGTACAGTCTACTCCATAATTTTTTATTTTTTAAAAAGATAGATAATCCCTTTCTTACCCATTCCCCAGTTTTGCATAACCAACACTGTTATATTCATACACTTTTAACCTCTGATTATCTTCTATCTAAGCCTCTGCAGACTGCCCTCTTATCTCAGTTCTTTTGACAGACATGCATTTTAGCCAATCAGTGTTGACTCTTAAATACCTCCACATGAGTGAGCACAATGTTTATCTATATGACACATATGAACTAACAGTGTCTAACTGTCAAAATGCAATGACATAAGAGGCAGTTCAATGGCTTAGAAATTAGCATATGAGCCTAACTAGGTTTAACTTTCCACAAAGAATACCAAGAGAGCAAAGCAAATTTCATGATAAAAGTAAATTGGAAAGTTGTGTAAAATTGCATGCCCTGTCTGAATCATGAAAGTTTAATTTTGACTTGACTGTCCCTTTTAAGGTAATTTCTCAGTTGATGTGCTGGTGTGGAGCTGTTTCCAAGCCTTGATATTTTTCTGTCTTAACTGTGTCTCTGTGGCTGACAAATGATTGTGATAGTTACATTATCCCCTATTATACCCTGCTGTAGCTATACAAATTTACACAGCAGCATGATAGTTTCATTCAGCTGGGGAAATTCTCTTTTAGCCACTTCTACCTTTCATAGGTGAGAACGTTCCTTTTAGGGGTATAAAGCACCTTGTTGTCTTGCAAAATATTGACGTATCAGCCAAGTGTGAAACTTTGAGTACATTAACATTGTGTTTGTTGCAATTGTTTGTCAGTGGCAAATTTGCTCCTATTGCTTATTTTATTTGGAAGGAATTAATCCAGACTTGTTTTTGCAGTAATCAGGACTTTTCCATGTAACCTCAGTTGAGGCCAATTAGTGATAGATATATAGCAGGATTAGGCATGCGAAGTCTGCAGTGTACACTTCTAATTTTCAGAAATGGAAAACCCACATTTTCAGAATTAAACTACAGGGGAAGCGGGAAATAAATAATGAAGTATATTGCAAAGTTTTTCATATAGTTTTTTTTTTATGTATAGTTAAAAATGTTATATTATGTCTATTAAAGTGACATTAAACCCAACATTTTTGGGACTTCCGGTTGGCGGGACAAGCCGAAGGCAGCAGAAAATTTGAGCTCCGGGACCTAGAAAACGTAATACTAAGTAACACACTGCCATCGGATCCCCCACAACTGAAACATGCTGGGCAAACTCGCAAACATTGTGCTGGCTACATCATGGGCTCGATCCGATATAGGTCGTAGTTTTTGGCGCAAGCGAGAGAACCCGCGCCGCCCGTAATTTCACCTCGCAACTCGACCTATCCAATATACTGCGCCGTCAGATGTTAAACTGGCGTAAGTAGCAAAAACCGGCGATCAACTAAAATTTGCGCAAATACACATTTTAGTCGTCGCAAGTACTTACGCCAGTATTTGTTCACGTAAAGTCTCAATAAAGAGTAGTTTGATGCAAAATAGGCTACGGATCGTAAAAAATAACCGCAAGTTCTAAAAGATGCTCCCCGTAATTAGAAGGTGTTCTAAATGACAAGAAGGTGTTATGATCATATGAGCCATCGTAGGTTTTGCTTTCAACTAAGAATACCAAGAGAACAAAGCAAGTGTTCTAATTAAATATGAAAGTAGTTAGAAATAACATGCCCTATTTAAAAGGTTTTCTTTGGAGTTGACTGTCCCTTTATATATTTTGGCATCAGTGCCAAGCTTTGTTAGCATTATAATAAATTACACCAGTGGGTTCTAAAGAGATGAAGGTAATCCAATTTACATTAAATAAGCAAGTATATGTCCCCAATGTGATAAAGTACCTACAAGCTCAATCCATTTGACTATTTCAAATACACAAATAAATCTTAAAAGAGCAATATCATAGTATACTGTCCCTTTAACCTTGAGATGTTGCTTAAATGTATGTGTTTGTTAAGGCTTCCAGGGAGTTACGTTGGTTTTTTAGTCAGTGCAAGGGCTCCTGCGCCTGCAATTTGTGGCGAGATGAGAATGGAGTAGATTTTCTAAAATCTGCGCACGTAAGTCCTTACGCTGTATATTGGATACCAAACTGCGCGTGTTTTGTATGTCGGTCTAAGGATAAAAATAATACGGGCGAAGGCAGAAATATACACGCGTAACTTCTAAGTTATGCCGTATATAGGATACCAAACCCGTGCAAAATTTGGCGTCGTCGGCTTTTGCGGGCAACGATTTATATCGGATCGGGCCCCATATTGTGCAGGGCTCCCCATATCAGCCCTAGCCCCTGTAAAACGCTGAGACGCGGTGTGGAATGTACACCGCCCCCATCTTGGATCCGCACTATAGGGCTGGAAGTGGCAGTTTGAGAGAACAGCTGCATCGACTACACAGAGGTGAGATTGCATCTCTTATAGCACCCTATGCACCACTTGGGGACTGGCTTAGTGTGGATTACAACCTGCACAGCGGACACTGGGCTTAGGTAAACATCGCCTTGAGACACGCGGCAAGATTTTATTCTGTCTGAGCAACAACAAGCCTGGCAGTAGAACCCAGTAATGGCTGGGGATTACAGTACGGAGGACGACAGCTGCATTGCAGAAAAGTAACTGTCAACTATCGCTACTTAAAGGGTCAGTAAACCTTAAAAATAATGTTATATAATTCTGCACATAGTGCAGAATTATATAACATTACATTAGCCAAACTTTTTAAATCATAATATTGCCTTTTTATTTTGAAAAAATATTGCTGTTTTACAGACCCGCTCTCTGGGCTCTGCTGAGCAGGTCTGTTGTTTTTACTGAGTGCATCGGGCCAGCTGTATAGTCACAGCCCGGCCCGACCGCGCCATTAGACACAGTGCAGCTCGCTCCTGCTCTGTCTGACAGCGGGAGCGAGCTGCACTGTGTCTAATGGCACAGTCAGGCCGGGCTGTGACTATACAGCTGGCCCGATGCGCTCAGTAAAAACAACAGACCTGCTCAGCAGAGCCCAGAGAGCGGGTCTGTAAAACAGCGATATTTTTTCAAAATAAAAAGGCAATATTATGATTTAAAAAGTTTGGCTAATGTAATGTTATATAATTCTGCACTATGTGCAGAATTATATAACATTATTTTTAAGGTTTACTGTCCCTTTAAGGCTATGTGAATACCCTGGTAGGCTGGAATTACCCAACTCTCAGCAAATGATCATATAGCTCTTTGACAGGGGGCATCTGCATTCACATCTCTCAAAAGCCATTTAGCCTTGCCTCATAAACTAGTCTCTTTAGGGCCTTGTTAAGGGTAAAGGAGAAAAGAGACAGGAACAACAGCTAAGTACTATCTTCAACTAAACAGTGCAGCGAAGACATACCGAGGTGGATGGTGTTATCTTCAATATTAACATATACTGTATATAGTCTTGGCCTAGCAGACTCATATGGTCACGAAAAGCCATACTCTGTTGTCACTCTCAAAAGGGCTGGCACTAGGTCAGTCTTTGGCCTTTTTGGGACAACTGCCATTTGTGATACCGTGTTGGCCCTGTGAGAACTCTGGAGCATGCTAATATGAGACCTAGGCAGGTCATATTCAAACGTCTAAACTTTCAAGAAAAAATTAAAATCCTACGTGCATACAGAGGGAAAAAAAGAAGTGCTTTATGGGGATTCCAGATTAATGCTTTTCTAAGACTTCTCAGCTGAAGTAACAAAGCAAAGGAAAGAGTTTGCTCCTTTATGCTTAAAACTTCATGAACAGGGCCGTCAAGTGGCATTGCTGTTCCAGGCCAAACTTCGGCTTCATACACCAACAGGAACTAAGTTCTTTCACTCTCCTAAGGCTATGCAAAGCTACGGAAGAACAACGACCCCCTACTTGAGATCTTTTTCTTTAGGTTTTCTTAGTTGGCTGACCAAGCGGTTCCCGTGGACTAAGTGTTACAAACCCACCCTACCCATTGCATACATCGATCCAAGGGGGGGGGTGCAGAAAACATCCTTATATGTGAGCCTACAACAATCTATATCTCAAATGTTTGCTCAATATGTTTTTATAGTTAAGCATTTAGGTTTGGTTGGGGGGGTGGATGGGGAGAAAATTCTTATATTCATCTTTTTTTCCGGACGTCTGAGGTATGGCCTGCAGCACTTCTATAGACAATTTGTGGACCTCTGTTGCTCCTCATACCCATCATGCATCAGGCATGGGAACAGGTAATTCATTACTGGAGGGGTAAAACATTTCAGCGTAATAGTTGAATCTCCCATAATGTTTATGTTTTTATTTATTGGTTTGCTCGTAGTGGCCTTCAGGCTGATTCGCATAGGAGATTCAAGGTTTACTCAATGTGCTCATACTTATTGTGGTGAGGGAGGGTCTGTGGGAGGGGGAAGGTTGGGAGAGTGAATATGTATATATGTCTCTTATTGTGGACACTACGCTACGCTACACTGGGGAGGGTTGAGTACTTATTCCTGGCATGTGAATTGCATTTTGGTAAATCTTGTTGGGTGGCTCTATTGGCAAAGGGTTACGACACATCGACTGTTTCATGCCTACAGAGGCGATAGCTTGCCTTTGGACGATAGGAAAAATCCTACTGATACAAAAGGATTAAACATGCTGTGATCTCAAGCATTACACATTTATTCAGGCAGCCTGGCTGTATATTAAGAATATAATCATCCCAAAACTGATGGTCTCCAAACCCTGACCCTAGCACAGGCCCCAAGAAAGTCACCACACACGTTACTCTCCCTTAGCCTCTCTAACACTCTGCCTTCATGCCACTTAAACTCCCTTGCTAACCTAAGATGGCTCTGAAGCTTATTACATGGAATGTTGGTGGCATTAGTTCCCCCATAAAGCGGAAATCAATCCTTACTCACTTGAGATGGCTGGGGACAGATGTTGCTTTCCTGCAGGAGACCCATCTTACTGAGGATGAACATCCAAAATTAAAAAGAGACTGGGTGGGAACAGCAACGTTTCATTCACACACAAGTGCAAGTAGGGGCCTGGCCATTTTATTTGGCAAAAGACTGAACACGATTATCACCCACACCCAGGTAGACTCAGAAGGGCGGTTTATTATTGTACAAACACAAGTAACCTATATGCACCTAATCGTAGATACCCTTCTTTCTGGAGGACATTACTCCAGACTTTAGCTCCTTGTATGGGAACAGAATTGATACTTGGGGGAGATTTCAATTTAACACCCTCAGACTCTATGGACAGGATGTGGCTTCAGGGCAAAACAGTCAGTGACCCACATACACATTACAAAGCCAGGTTTGAATCCAAAACATTCAACAATCTAACCTCAGATTTGGACTTATGTGACATCTGGAGATTGCTTCAAGAAGGAGATTATACGTGTCTTTCTAAAGCCAAAGCAACCCTCTCTAGATTAGATATCTTTCTCATTTCCAATTTGCTTATTCCTCAAGTGTGTCATGATGAAATACATGACATTATTATCTCAGATCATGCCTCTGTAGAATTGTCCCTAAGCTCTGATAGACCCAGACCTAACAGGAATAACCTGAGATTCCCCACTTATCTGTACACCTCAGAGGCATTTAAAAAAGAAACTTTCCCATTGCTGGACAGACTATTATACGGACAATCAGATACATGTTGATAACACACAACTGTTTTGGGAAACTGCGAAAACAGTACTTATGGGACACAATTTCTTAAGCATATATTGATCTCCAAAGACGATTGGGACAAACATACCAGACAAACATACCAGACATTTTACACAAATAAATCTAGAGAAGCTTTTGACCTATTGTATACACTGCAGCCAAGGAGGAAGCCTTCCTTAAACAGGCGGTTTCGGGGCTCTTAAAAACTCCCAGCAAGTACTACCGATTTGGTAGCAGATCAGGTATACTCTTATCATCTCTTACTAAAATGCGCATAGCAAAAGCCAATGTAGCAGCACTCAAACAAAAAGGAAGAATCTTCTCGACACCCTCAGAGGTGGCTAACTGTTTTGCTAAATACTACACTCAGCTTTACACAAAGCAATCAGGGTACCCATTAGACATACAAGCAGCCTTTTGGCAATCGGCTCTGCTACCACAACTCACACAAGAACAGGTGGCCAGCCTAAATGCTCCCATATCCAATGATGAAATGGTTATCACTCTAAAATCCATTTCTGTAGGTAAAGCAGCAGGCCCTGATGGGCTGCCAACAGAAGGCACAGATTACTCCCACATTGGCAAAATGATATAATACCTATTTCCAAGAGCACACCCTGCCCTCACAGAACTTCTCATCGGCGCATATCACCCTTATCCCCAAATCAGGATTAGACCATACACTACTTGAATCCTATTGCCCTATTTCCCTATTAAATACAGACTACAAAATCTTAATGAAAGTCCTGGCAAATCACCTGAAAAACCTCCTTCCTTCCCTCCTGCCCACAGATCAGACAGGCTTTGTCTTCAAACGCACTTAGGTTATAAATATACGTAAAGTCCTTCAGGCCATTAACCATTACTGGGAATTGGGGAGGGATGGTTGGCCTAAAGGGTTTTCAGAGGCCTTCCTGCTGTCTTTGGATGCAGAGAAGGCCTTTGATAGTGTTGAGTGGTCACATCTGCTTGACACGTTGCAGCTCTTTAACTTTCAGGCCCCTTTTTAAGAAATAATACGTAAAATCTATGCACAGCCGATAGCACATATTTTGGTTAATGGTATATTTTCCCCTGACTTCCTGCTGCAGCCGGTGTACAAGACAGGGTTGTCCATTGTCCCCATTACTCTTTAACATTGCTTTGGAACCCCTTGCGGTCAAACTTAGACAAATCTTCCCAGGCATTGCCATCCGAGGCACTCTGGTCCAGATAGCCCTATACACAGATGACATGCTGCTCTTCATTGATAAACCAAATTTATATATTCCCCACATCCTACAAACGATATCAGACTTTTGTAGCTTCTCGGGCTATAAAATTAATACATCTAAGTCTGAGATCCTATGGTTGAATAAACACCAACATTCACCCCATAATTACCCTTTTTGTAGAAGCCCAAAGAACACTCACGTACTTAGGTATACATAGAAATCCTTTCAAACTTTATGAGTTAAACATCTCTAAACAATGCACCATACTAATAACTCAATTGCAGGGTTGGATGAATCATCCTTTGGGTTTATCTGGTCGGATTAACTTAATCAAGATGGCCATCCTTCCTAAGATATTATATCCACTTTTGGCCCTACCCTTTCTTATGACTTAGAGAGATATGACATCCTTGTCTAAAGCTTTTAATTCTTTCATTTGGAAGGGAAAGAAAACTTGAATAGCAACGCACAAATTGCAACTTCCTTATCTCGGTGGTGGATTGGGTCTTCCAAACCTGAGACTCTATAATTGGGCATCCCTGATCAGATTGGTAGTGGATTTGCAGTTAGACACCACATTTTTGTGACAAGAGGCTTGAAGAATCAGTGATAGCACCACTGGCTCTATCTTACTTACCCTATGTCTCCTTGAAGACCATTGTCCCAGCTATTGGGAATAATCCTTTCTACAGGGATCCTTTAAGAGCGTGGCACTTGGCATTTATGTACCTGAAACTAAAGTCTCCCACACCTAGGTACATCCCAATTGTGGGTAATGCGGATTTCCCAGCGGGTAGTACAACTGCTCCCTTTTGTTTTTGGAAACAGGTAGGAATCAGAACCTTAGGGGTTGTTTTATATCCTCTATTGCACACGGTAAAAATGTTTCATGACATACAGAGACAATACAATATACTCCACAAACACTTCTATGCATACCTCCAACTTACGCATTATATCAATGACATGCAGAGACAACACCCAGAATTCTGGCATACTTCTCCTTTTGCTATTTCACATACATTCTTTAGAATCTGAATATTTTTGTTACCTGATTTCTGTAAGCGACTGCTTAAACAGAATGAAACAGCTATACAGACTAGAATAGTTGAGGGGTTAGTTCCAATCACCTTAGCTCATATTTCGACTGGGGATATAAAACTCAGCTTAGAAAGGGCAAAAGCTGCGACACTGGCCGTCCCACTCAGAGAAGCCCAGCTTTGTGTTCTCCATAAGGATTACATCACCCCGAGCTGTTTGGCCAGATGGAACACCAAACACCCTAATGTATGTGTTAAATGTCACATTGATTCACCCCACTTTCAAAATTACTTCTACCTCTGCCCTTTGGTTAGACTGTTTTGGGGACATCTTCAATACTTGATAAAGACCACATTAGGACTGGACATTACTCTAGACTTAGGCAAAGTCATAATTTCTCATGGGATAACTCATATAACAAAATCACATAAATTACTTACTTTATGTATGCTGTTAGCAAGGCATTGCATTCTTTGAAGATGTATCAACAAAAGGGCCCCGACTATGATGCAATTTCATAACCTTTTGCTAAGACACATATTTATCAAACAATGATACAAAATTAGACACGGAGCACAGGCTCAACTCCTTCCTCAAAAAGTGGCAACCTTTACTGATAATACTGGCTCCCCAAATACAGAGACAGATTCTGAGACCATTCCTTAACCATGAAGTATTCCTGTCAGCTACACTGAGGGGCGAGTGGCCTGCAGTTTCAGGGTTTGGGGGCGATTGTCCCACCGAGATTGACTTGGAAGAACTCTTTTTTTTTTAATAAGACATAGACTGCATATTGGTTGTTTGACAGAGGGGTAGAGTAGGGACACCCATCCTCGCCCGCTATAACCTGTGTATATGTCCCCCGTCCCCTTCCTGCCCCGCTCACAAACTAATGGATCTGTATGCAAATCTCCTATTGTGCTAGTTATTATAGTTTATTATATTATTGTGTTATAACGATTTGTTTGAAAATTAAGGCACGACAATCTTCAAAGTATGTAGATGTTATGTTTCAAATTCCTCTTGATAATCTTCAGGTGTGTTCCTGCTCATCTATATCCATCCCAAGGGACTTGATTTTGGCCTTGCAAAATTATGGAGGAATGCAGATACTATGTTGTATTTCGCTCTGAGGACATTCCACAATTTGTAAGACACTTTGAATGCTGTATTCTGTGTTTAGTTATTCATGTATATGTCTCTTCTGTTTGATTGTATTTGATGGAAGTGCCTTTGTTAATAAAGAGAATTAAAAAAAAATATATATTTTATTACGTAGGTAGAACATACAATTTTAAATAACTTTCCAGTTTACATCTAGTATATAGTTTCCTTCATTCTCTTGGTATCATTTGTTGAAGGAGTAGCAATGCACTACTGGCTTCTAACTGAACATATGGGTGAGCCGATGACAATGACAGTGTATATGTGTATATATATATATGTATGTGTGTGTGTATATATATATATATATATATATGCAGCCACCAATTGGCAGCTAGAACCTAGGTTCTTTGCTGCTCCTAAGTTTACCTAGATAAACCTTTCAGCAAAGGATAACAAGAGAAGGAAGCAAATTAAATAATATAAGTACATTGGAAAGTTGTTTAACATTGTATGCTCTGTCTGAATCATGAATGTCTAATCCTGATTTTACTGTCCCTTTAAGCATTTCAATCTGGTTCCATCCAAGATGACATTCATACCCTAAACACCAAATAATTCTTCTCTAAATGAAGCCTGTGTACAGCACTGGTTTTCAAACCTTTCCTCAGGCCTCCCTAACAGGCCACATTTTGATGATATCTGAACTGGAGCACAGGTGAAACAATCAGCTGATTAGTAAATGTGGTTATTTTACCTGCTCTCACCCAAGGTAATCCTGAAAACCTGGCCTGTTGGGGAGGCCTGAGGATAGGTTTGAAAAGCAGTGGTGTACAGGGAAGTCCAAACATAGTATTCACCCTGTATGGGCCTCATCTGTGAAGAAGCAACTCGATTCTTCAAATCACCGGGGCAAGGGATCCATGTCTGGCTGCCCACATCAAATGTAAAAGCAATAGACAGACTTTGGGAAATATAGAGGTAAAATTCTAATTTGTCTGTCTATCTCTAGCCATATGTCTGTCTGCCTATTCTACATGAAGATGGGAATGATATGAAGCCCTTTATTACCATATATCTGTTAGGTGATTGTTATAGTTCTGGCATTTGCTTAGTTTGGTTTGTAAAAAACAAAACAAACGTCAGATTGCAGACTGCTGCAAAACCAGAGAGTATAGAAAAGAGCAGAGACTTAAAGGGACACTCAATCAAAATTAAACTTCATTATTCAGACAGAACTTGCCATTTTAAACAACTTTCCAAATTACTTCAATTAACAAAATGTGCACAGTCTTTTTATATATATATTTTTTTTTAAATATTTTTTATTGAGGGAAAAATGTCGGCAAACAAGTCAAACAATTGAACAATATACAGTCACCTGTAAAGAGAAACAATAACAAGGTATCTTATATAGTATACATTGTAGGCTGCAAAAACCAAGGTTAATAATATCAATTGTACCATTGAAGAACAAAGTAGGTAGATGCCAATGATAATCGAAACCTTCTCTGCAAAAATATGAGGCCTCTCTTGGGCCTCAAACCATGAAAAGGAAAAATAAACATTTGTAGAAGGCTACTTAAAATAGGAGAGATCACTTATGGATCCCTTAACATTCACCTCAGATTTTACATTTTCATGATGTTATAGCTGGTAACTAATAATATAATAAAACAATTTTTAAGGGGTATGAGTAGGATGAACTTTAAATTGAGTAGGTTTAAGACTGGGAGAGTTGTTAGATTTAAAACTTTTAACTCAATTTGTAAGTGAAGCTGATCATTTTGATTATGCTAAAAAAAAAGAGGGATAAAGTCAACACTGTGGGAAAATGAAAAGCTGCAAGCATAAAAGTAGTGATAGTTGCGGTACTAGTTAGAGAGACTGCGTAGTTAGTCCTCCTGAATTAGGAGGCATATTATGGTGGGGGGGGGGGGGGAGGTGGTATTATGGGGAGAGGAAGCACTTAAATCAAGCCATAGGTTCTATGGTCGCACAATTGGCAAAATTTGTAGGCTTATCTAAAATACAGTGCATGAGAAGGGCAAAAGGGATTAAAAGTAATGATGCAGGACCTGCCTGCCCAAGAAGCACTGTATTTGTCTGGAAAGTCTCGCCATACCTCATATTCTAGCAATTTAGTGATTGATAATATACTTATGAACTAAGTAGGCAAGGCTATTAGCCAGAGGGTTATACCTTCTAACAGTGATAAATATGCCAGCTGGGATAAGTTAGGTAATATAATGAGCACTACAGTTAGTCTCTGGGTACACTATGTAGGTAACATATAAAGATCGGTAAGTCTAGGAAACAAACGTCACCATAAGTAGGAGAGTCATAAGCAGAAGCAAAAAATGGGCTATGCGGGTTGAGTTAGAACCATTATAACATAGAGTGAACTTATCTATAAGAGTCTGCTGATAGAGTAGTAGGAGGGCTAGTATCTATAAGTAACGTGGGAGCAGGTGACACACTGTGTACAAAATAAATATCAATAATGGGGAAACCACGCGACACTAGAGGGATATATCCATTAAACACAATGGAACACCTACATTTCTAGGCATATTAATTGTGAAGGCGCAGCCCCGGCCGCTGGCTACGCCTATACCACCAAGGTAAAGAGAGCAAAACATTACAAACAGTTGTACATATATACAGGTGTCCATCACTTGAGATAATATCAAACATTTAAGTTAAAAAGGAAAGGAATCCCAGTGAAGGCAGAAAAATCTCCAAAAGTAAACAGATAGTTGCAACATGTTAAACTGTAGAACCCCAAATTGTTAAGTGACCAAGGAAGCACTAGGTATTTTATCAAATAAAACTCAGGTGGACATACAGAATGTGATATAAACTAGCATATATTGAGCCTTGCAGACAGGGTAGGGGGAGAACAGGAGGCATCCCCTGCAAATCTTAGTGAGACAAACAGTTAAATATACTGCAAGGAGGCTAATACAGTGGGAAGAACTCTCAACCCTACATAAAATGTCATAATGAACTCAGCCTGTAAAACAAGATATATGGAAAATTACATTGGTGGGTAAAGCAGACATATAACTAAAAAACTTTAGAACATAACATATGTAGCCAGTCCAACATGAGCAGAGGTATTGTGCCCAAATAAGGTATATTAAATTAGTGTAGTTATGATAGGGCTGGAGCCTAAATCAATAGGATGTTGTGTATGTTTTACCAACCCATGTTTTTGATCACACATTTGTTATTATCATAGTAAAATAATTAACTAGGGTATAATGCTATAATGTAACATCTAGTGCCCAGAACAGGCCAACCATAAAGTTAACAGTAAAACACGATTATAGAATTCTCTGAAAAAGAGATAAAAGGTTCAGCATGGTAAAGGACATTGTCTCTGTGCTCCCATGCGTGAGTGTCCAAAGGTGGGTTTCTATTTAGAGTTAAGATTTAGCAGAAAATTAGCCAAGAAATATCCCAGGGGAAATCCTCAGTGGAATTGTTAAGCTCACACATGTTCCAAATAAAATGTCCCTTGGTGCACTAAAGCTCTGTCTATAACACCGGGCAGGGTAACAACTCCATGGTGGTTAACCCACACCTTTTTTTTAGGCGAACCTGTGAGATGAGGAACCTTTCTGCCAGGTATGATTGAAGCAGGCTCAGCAAGCCTTGGGATAGTGAGCATCCGGCGGCCCGCCATAGCTGCAGAATATGTGGTCGTTCAGCGGTATCAGAGTCTAGTAGCTGGCGGGACATGAAACCAGGAGCTTTCGCGGGAGAGCAAGGTAAGACCGCTGAAACCGTGAGGAGAACTGTAGCTCTGCATGACTTAAGCTCCGCAGCCACAGGCAAGGTTGTGAGTGAGAGCTGAGTATTTCTAAAGTTCCGCGCCCCATCAGGCAACCCGAGGACAAAACGTGCAGCTAGATTGACACAATCTTCAGCCCCCTGTGATATGCATGACTCACCCGCAGCTCGAAAGAAGGTAGGCCCGAGTGCGCAACAGCTCTCAGGAGTTAGTGAGATGAAGGATTCGCGTTGGTTTATAGTCTTCAAGCTGCCAACTAGAGATGCCTGATGCGGCTCAATATTGTAAAGTGGAGCCTCCGTCTTAGGGCTGCAGGAGTCAGTAGCTGTGCACAGCATGGTTCCTCTCGTACTGCAAATATCTCGTCCGTGGTCCGCTAGAGCAGGAGTGGTATAGTTAAAGGTTGCTGTAGCTAAGACCTTGAATAGCTGAGTCTCTAGTAGCCGGTGAGAGGCCTCGATGTAGCCCAAAGCTATCAGCTCCCAATCCTCCGCTGTCGCCATTTTTAGACTGCTCCCTCTGGGCCACGCTGCAAAACCCAAGTCGGGGTTGTATTAAGTATATAGTCCCCCAAGTTAAATGAGCAGAAAGCTATATGTAGAGAGCATGTAGACGTTTTCAATCATGATGCATAATTATAGCTTAGATCGTGGTATAACTCCAAATTCACAATTTAGAGTCAGAGCTCTTACAGCATGCGTCCGGCCATTTAGGCAGTTGGCTCCGCCCCTCAGTCTTTTTATATTTAAACTTTTTGAGTCAGCAGCTCCTACTGAGCATGTGCAAGAATAAGTGTGTATGCATTTGTGAATGGCTGATGGCTGTCACATGGTACAGGGGGAGTGGAAAAAGACATAACTTTTAAAATTGTCAGAAAAAAAAAATCTACTACTCATTTGAAGTTCAGACTAAGTGCTATTGCATGGTTTTGTTATCTTGCATTTGTTGACTATGCAAATCTACTGTATTTAATAGTAAATAAAGTAGATTATGCAAATCTACTTTATTTACTATTCCCCACTCCCCAGTTTTGCATAACCAACACTGTTATATTAAAGTGAAGGTCAATTTTGAATTAGTGCCTGGTTTTTAATAATCAAAATTGGCATTTCAAGCGCTTTCTTCAAAAACTTACCTTTTAATCCAGAGAGCCGCTGCAGCGCTTCCTACGCCCGTCGCAAGCCATCTTCGTGGGTCCAAAATGACGAATCCGGCTTCATCCAATCACGGCATTCCCTCAGGCCATGATCCCCCTGGGGGGAGCGCCTTGATCGGAGGAAGCCGGATTAATCATTTCTGATGTAAGCAGAGGCTTCCGACGGCCGGGGGAATGATGGGAATCGATGTAGCAGCTTTCAGGATTAAAAGGTACGTTTTTGAAGAAAAGGCTTGAAATGTCAATTTTGATTAATTAAAGTGCCCTTGTTTTTAATAGGATTAATAAAAACCGGGCACTAAATCATCAAAATTGACCTTCGCTTTAATACACTTTTTACCTCTGTTATTACTTTGTATCTAAGCTTCTGCAGGCTGTTTCCTTATCTCAGTTCTTTTGACAGACTTGCATTTCAGGCAATTAGTGCTGATTCTTAAATAACTTCACGTGTATGAGAACAATCTTATTTATATGAAACACATTAATTAATGCCCTCTAGCTGTGAAAAACTCTCAAATGCATTCAGATCAGAGGCGGCCTTCAAGGTCTAAGAAATTAGCATATGAGCCTACCTAGGTTTAGCTTTCAACTAAGAATATCAAGAATACAAAGAAAATGTGATATTAAAAGTAAATTAGAAAGTTGTTTAAAATTAAATGCTCATCTGAATCATAAAAAATTAAATTTGGACTTTACTATCCCTTTAAAATAAAGAACTACTGCGTAGCATTAGGAATAAAGACAGCAATACATCTGATTTCTTAGCTAATAACTGTATGCATTTCTGTGGCTGCAATGCAAATAAGGAAGTATGTTGTAATAATCCTTTTTATATAAAAGGACATAAAGAGCAGTATATTGCTATACCTATCTATCGGCTAGATTACGAGTTTTGCGGTAAGAGCTGTTCGGTGCTAACTTGCAAGTTATTGCCACCGCTCTCCATACTGCACTCCAATACTAGCGCTGCTTTGGGCTGGTTTTACGTGCTCGTGCACGATTTACCCATAGACATCAATGAGGAGACCCGGCTAAAAAAAAGCCTAACACCTGCAATAAAGGAGCGTAAAGCTCCGTAACGCAGCCCCATTGATTCCTAAGGGGAAAGAAAAATTATGTTTACACCTTACACCCTAACATAAACCCTGAGTCTAAACACCCCTAATCTTCTGCCCCCGACATCGCGACACCTACATTACACTTATTAAACTCTAATCTGCCACCCCTGACATCGCCACCACCTACATACACTTATTAACCCCTAATCTGACGCCCCTAACATCGCCGTCACCTACCTACATTTATTAACCCCTAACCCTAAGTCTAACCCTAACGTAACCCTAACACCCAACTTTAATGTAATTAAAATAAATCTAAATAAAACCTACTATTAATAACTAAATAATTCCTATTTAAAACTAAATATTTACCTATAAAATAAACCCTAAGATAGCTACAATATAACTAATAGTTACATTGTATCTATCTTAGGTTTTATTTTATTTCACAGCTAAGTTTCACAGCTAAGTTTGTATTTATTTTAACTAGGTAGACTAGTTAGTAAATACAAATTAACATGTAAAATAAAACCTAACCTGAGTTACACTAACACCTAACCTTACACTACAATTAAATAAATTACATTTATTAAATACAATTAACTAAATTACAGAAAAAAAACAAACACTAAATTACACAAAATAGAAAAGAAATTATCAAATATTTTAACTAATTACACCTAATCTTATAGCCCTATCAAAATAAAAAAGCCCCCCCAAAATAAAAAAAAACCCTAGCCTAAACTAAACTGCCAATAGCCCTTAAAAGGGCCTTTTGCGCGGCATTGCCCCAAAGAAATCAGCTCTTTTACCTGTAAAAAAAAATACAAACACCCCCCCAACAGTAAAACCCACCACCCACACAACCAAACCCCCAAATTAAAACCTACCTAAAAAACCTAAGCTCCCCATTGCCCTGAAAAGGGCATTTGGATGGGCATTAAGGGCATTTTCCTCTATTTTAGCCCAAACCCTAAGATAAAAATAAAACCCACCCAATAAACCCTTAAAAAAACTTAGCACTAACCCCCAAAGATCCACTTACAGTTTTTGAAGACTCAACATTTATCCTCAACGAAGCGGCAGAAGTCCCCAGCAAAGCCGGCAGAGGTGTTCATCCAAGCGGGCCGAAGTCTTCATCCAAGCCGGCAAAAGTCTTCATCCAGACGGCATCTTCTATCTTCATCCATCCGGTGTGGAGCGGCTCCATCTTATTCCTACGGCTCTTCTCGAATTAAGGTTCCTTTAAGTGATGTCATCCAAGATGGCGTCCCTTGAATTCCGATTGGCTGATAGAATTCTATCAGCCAATCGGAATTAAAGGGTAAAAAATCATATTGGCTGATGCAATCAGCCAATAGGATTGAGCTTCAATCCTATTGGCTATTCCAATCAGCCAATAGAATGCGAGTTCAATCCTATTTAGTTAATTGTATTTAATAAATGTCATTTATTTAATTTTAGTGTAATGTTAGGTTTTAGTGTAACTCAGGTTAGGTTTTATTTTACAGGTAAATTTGTATTTATTTTAGCTAGGTAGTTAGTAAATAGTTAATAACTATTTACTAACTATTCTACCTAGTTAAAATAAATACAAACTTACCTGTAAAATAAAAATAAAACCTAAGCTAGCTACAATGTAACTATTAGTTATATTGTAGCTAGCTTAGGGTTTATTTTACTGGTAAGTATTTAGTTTTAAATAGGAATTATTTAGTTAATGATAGTCATTTTTATTTAGATTTATTTTAATTATATTAAAGTTAGTGGGTGTTATTGTTAGGGTTAGGCTTAGGGGTTTATAACTTTAGTATAGAGTCAGCTATTTTGGGGGCAGCAGATTAGGGGTTAATAACAGTAATGTAGGTTGCTGCGATGTTAGAGACAGCAGATTAGGGGTTAATAATATTTAACTAGTGTTTGGGATCCGGAGCGGCAGATTAGGGGTTAATAATTTTATTTTAGAGTTTGCAATGTGGGAGGGCCTTGGTTTAGGGGTTAATATGTAGTTTATGGGTGTTAGTGTACTTTTTAGCACTTTAGTTATGAGTTTTATGTTACAGCGTTGTAACATAAAACCCATAACTACTGACTTTCAGTTTACGGTATGGATCTTGTAGTTTTATCGCTCACTTTTTGGCCTCCCAGACAAACTCTATATAATACCAGCGCTATGGAAGTCCCATTGAAAATTGACTTTTTGAAAGCTGCGGTAGTTACGTTGCGTTCCGGCCAAAAAAGTGTGCAGTACAGATATACCTGCAAGACTCGTAATACCAGCAGTAGTGAAAAAGAGCCTTAACGCTGCTTTTTCACTCATACCGCAAAACTCGTAATCTAGCCATATGTATACTTTTCAACAAAGAATACCCTGAGAATTAAGTAAATTTGATAACAGAAATAAATAGAAAATGATTTGAAAATTGCATTATTTACTTTGTACTTTCTTGTCCCTTTAGCCTCTATGCTGAAAGAGAGGTCTGAAATGCCCTGGTGTACTTTGTATGCCCTTGCTAGTATACCAGGGGTTTGTTAGCTGGTTCTTTTCTTGCAGAAAGTGTTTGAATGAGGTGTTTCCCATGCTGTGTCCTTTTAAAGTAAAAGGAACGCTGCTCAATTAAACATTGATTTCTTGACTGCAAATAGCATGATCTAAAATTGTTGTTTAAATTAAATACGCCTGCCATTATTATTTTCCACATTTTACACACTAAAATGTAAACAGTCCCTAATATAACAGATAAAGACTATGCACCGCGTCACTGGTTAATAATAGAATATCATTTCAACCAGCATTTCCTCATGTATGTGGTAACCTCTCTTATTAATGTGTTTAGGCTTCAAACAATCCTATTTCCACTTTACTTTGTCACAAATATAAATTAAAGAATATTTGTGTAATTGATGATAGGCAAAATTTGCACAAAAAAAATTAAAAGTTTTTTTTCTTTTTTTATAAGGTTTAACAAGTATCTGTGTAATCACATTAAAAGAAGAAGCTAATTAATATGAATACTCATAGATTGTTTAATATAATTATTAAAGACCAATGACAATTCAGGACATCTGTTTAGCTCTCTAATTTTAAGGGATGTATCACAAATGATTAGTATACTATGTTAAAATTGTAAACCATTTAAAACTGTTATTTTGTAAACTAAAATTGCATTGTTTTACATTCTAGGGACATACCTCTTAATATATATATTGTTAGTATGTTATATACTTTGGGATAGCCAGTTACGAGCAGATACAATTGAGCCCTGCAATGATCAAGCAATCCCTGTGCAGTATGTTGTAGGGGAAAAGTTCTGATCTTCATAGTAGTAGCAACAATTATAATGTAGTGATGGGGTGAGATGGCGTTAAAAACGAGTGCACTGTTTCATGCTGCTGTGTGAGACTTCAGAAGTGGTTCTGTCCCTTTTTCACATTTGTTATTCAACCAAGGTTGTAGTTTATAATATAACGAGGCAGTGATGTCAGAATTAGACATTATAGGACAAGATTACATATGCGGCATCGCCCGCAAAAGCCGGCATTGCCGGTTTTTACACTGTTTTGGTATCACACATATATATATAAATGTGGCGCGTATATTTCGCCCGCAATTTTTACTTCCATAATCTAACATAGAACCACGTCGCAAATCGTTATCACATATTCAGTGCAAGGATTTACACGTCAACAATTGAGAAATTTTACTCCATTTTCACCTTACCACACATAGGCAGGCGCAGCAAGACTTGCGTTGAGTATGTGAGCTCCGTAACCCCCTGAAAATAGTAACTAACACCTAATGCATGCGCAATATCTATCTGTCAACCACCAACCCCCACCGCAATAACTAATAAACTATATTAACCCCTAATCCACCAACACCCACATCGCAAAACATCAAATTAACCTATTAATCCCTAGTCTGCCAACCCCCCACAATGGTGTATACCTAATAAACTGTTTAACCCCTAAACCGTCATCATCCCACAATGCAATATACCTTTATAAACTATTAACCCCTAATCTGCCATTCACCCATATCGCAAAGTACCTATTAAAACTATTAACCCCTTAACCGCCATCCCCCACCAACGCAATAAACTTAACCTATTAACCCCTAATCCGCCATTAACCCACATTACAACAACCTAATAAATCTATTAACCCCTAATCCGCCAAACCCCCACAACGAAAATAACTATATTACTAAGCCCCCTAACCTAACACCCCCTAAATTTACCCCAATTACCTAAATTAAAAAATATTATTTTATAAACAATTCAAATAAAAAAGCTAACATTACGTGTCGGTTTTATTTTTGGGAGGCGTGTTAGACTTTTACGGGAGATTTGACTTTTTTATTTTTATTTTCTTAGGCGCTGGCAGTTTCTAAAGTGCCGTAAGTCACTGGCGACTCTAGAAATTTGTATTTATGCTCATTTCTGGACATCGCTAGTTTATCCGAGTTACGGCACTTTATGAACTGCCGGCAGAGTTTATGTGATAACCCGATGTGCGATGAGAAATTACGGGTTTCAGCAGTTGCGCTCAAGCTTGAGCCGCATATGTAATCTCGCCCTATGATTCAGGTACTAGATACATTTTAAGACACTTTCCAATCGACTTCACGTTTGCCTAATTCTCTTTGTGTTCTTTGTTGAAGAGTAAACTAAAGTAGGCCCAGGAGCATACAATATTGTATGTATAGCAAAATGTATAACATTGATAGAAATATTGTTGTAAACACTGCAGTCATAGTGCTAGAGACATGTGCACGCTCCTGAGCTCATATGAGCCTACCTAGGCCTACATTTCTACAAAGGCTATAAAGAGAACAAAGCAAATTTGATAACAGAATTAAATTGGAAAATACACACACACACACACACACACACATACACACACATATATATATATATATATTATACTCTGTGTGTGTGTGTGTATATATATATATAGTATCTGACATAAGTGAGTACACCCCTCACATTTTTGTAGATATTTTATTATATCTTTTCATGTAACAACACTGAAGAAATTAAGATAAAAACAAACTGGCACTAGTAATAGCAACGATAGGGAATAATAAACTGAAAGAAAGTTTGGTGCTGACCCCGCGGTAATATATAGACAAAAAACGGGATATATGCGATAGCTGTCAAATACTCATATATATTATTGAGAGGCTCATATTTGTGTGTATTACAGGACAATTAATACATACGTTGCTCTTAAATCCAATACTGACAGCATATAAAAAATATATATTCGATCGCATTGGAAATCGTTATCAGAACTAAAAATCGGATAATAGTCCCTAATATATACATTACAATGTCGTATACATGTGTGGATTAATGATTATAGTTAGCAGTCCTGTGAATGCCCTCGTATTAAAGATTCAATGGGCCAAGACTCATGTGTGATTATTAAAATATTGAAATTACTCATTCCGGTATTGGGTGGCACTTGACAAATGGGTACAATTTAGATATACATATTCGAAATGCAATTTGTATTAAAGGGACAGTCTAGGCCAAAATAAACTTTCATGATTCAGATAGAGCATGTAATTTTAAACAATTTTCCAATTTACTTTTATCACCAATTTTGCTTTGTTCTCTTGGTATTC
This sequence comes from Bombina bombina, assembly GCF_027579735.1. Lineage (NCBI taxonomy): Eukaryota > Metazoa > Chordata > Amphibia > Anura > Bombinatoridae > Bombina > Bombina bombina. The sequence continues at coordinate 1,010,026,216 of NC_069504.1, read as the reverse complement.
TTAGTTGAAAGCTTAAACTAGGAGGTTCATATGCTAATTTCTTAGACCTTGAAGGCCACCTCTTTTCAGAATGCATTTTAACAGTTTTTCACCACTAGAGGGTGTTAGTTCACGTATTTCATATAGATAACACTGTGCTCGTGCACGTGAAGTTATCTGGGAGCAGGCACTGATTGGCTAAACTGCAAGTCTGTCAAAAGAACTGAAATAAAGGGGCAGTTTGCAGAGGCTTAGATACAAGATAATCACAGAGGTTAAAAGTATATTAATATAACTGTGTTGGTTATGCAAAACTGGGGAATGGGTAATAAAGGGATTATCTATCTTTTAAAACAATAAAAATTCTGGTGTAGACTGTCCCTTTAAGACAGAGCGGAATAAATATATCAATGTAATGTCTAACGATGATATCAATATATCTACTGATAAATGTATTTCCATATTAAAGTAATGTCAGGTAGGTATTGGGATGTCACACATGAGATCAAGATTTTTTGCTCAATAAGTCTTGTGTATATTTAGTATTGTAATGCAATCCTCAAAGCACATTTAAAAGTATATATATATACAAGACTCATGATATACAATTAGGGTATCTTTCACAAGTACTCCCAACTTTATTACCTAATAGTACAGTGCTTTAGCTGATATTGTGAATCCATTAATATCTGGATTATATACGTAGATACATTTTACATAGACTGGATAGTCTAGTGTTATACATTTAAAATTATTCTCTCATCATAGTCACGTACTATTGAAATTGCTGTACATTACTTTAATTAAATGTGTCACAGCATTTTGTACATAGTAATACATGGTAAATAAATTGTATATCAAGATACTCATTTTGGACAAAATTACTTGAGCGGTAACTTTGCAATTACAGCTATTTTAATTGGTAGTTTTTTTTATTTTATTAGAATAGTAAGGTTAGGTTAATTTATAGTTTAATGTTAGGTTTATTTTTTTTTCACAGGTAAGTTTTTATTTATTTAAAGTTATATTGTATTTTAATTTAAAGTTAGGGGGGTGTTAGGTTTAGGGGTTAATAGTTTAATTTAGTGTTTTGTGATGTGGGGGGCTGGCGGTTTAAGGGTTAATATGTTTATTTAGTTGCGCCGATGTCGGGTGAGCGGAGGAATAGGGGTTACTAGCTTTCATTAGTGGCGGCGATGTCGTGGGTGGCATATTAGGGGTTAATAACGTTATTATAGTGGCGGCAATGTCGGGGAGCGGTGGAATAGGGGTTAATAACTCTATTATAGTGTCTGTGATGTTGGGAGCGGCGGAATAGGGGTTAATAACTTTATTATAGTGTCAACAATATCGGGGGTGGCAGATTAGAGGTAAATAACTTATTTAGGTGTTGGCATTGTCGGGGTGGCAGATTAGGGGTATTTAGACTTGGGGTTTATGTTAGGGTGTTAGGTTTAAACATAACTTTTTTTTCCCCATTAACATCAATGGGGTTGCCTTACGGCGATCGCCATTCCGGTGTTAATTTTTTTTCTAACACTCTCTCCCTATTGATGTCTAAGGGGGAAAGCGTGCATGAGCACGTCAAAGCAACCTTTGGATTTTGTGCGATATGGAGCTTAACGCAACTATATCGCACGTACAAGGAGGCTTTTCAGAAACTCGTAATGGCAGCGATATGGAGGGTGAAATAACGCAACTTTTGTTGCGTTCATTTTGCACCCTGTTTAGCGCAAACCTCGTAATCTATGTGAAAGGCTGGTGTGCAGATTGTTTAACTAAACTACTATTTCATATATAGAGTAGTAATAAATTCAGGCTATATGATATAACATACTAAGCAACAACTAAGATTGCAAAGAGCTATTATACCACCCTGGTGAAAATAAAGAGCTAGATTACAAGTGAGGCGCAAATGTTTTGTCTCAAGCAGTTTTTATTGTGCTGATATTACAAGTTGAGTGAAATCCTTAATGCAATCTCAGAGCTGGGGTTAACTGATTTCTGAAACTAAAAAGTTGTACAAAGCACATAAAAAATATGTTACAAAGTACAGTTACACTCATAATAACACCGTCTAATAAAAAAGGCCCTGCTTCAAAGATCTTACAGTCTACAGATTGAAAAGTTTGGGGTAGCTTATCGAGTGGACTGTAGTTGCAGAAGTGAGTCAAGGTAGTGCAAGATTTGTTTTGGGTAGGATGAAAAGCAGAGGAGAGACGGTAAGCCTCTCTAAGTAGGTGGGTTTTAGAGTCTGAAGCTATACAAGGTTGAAGACAGTCTGAATGAGTGGGGTAGAGTGTTCCAGAAGACAGGAGCAATGCGTGAGAAGTCTTGGAGCTGTCAGAGGGATGTAGAGATAATAGGAGTGGAGAGACGTAGGTCAGAGGATGGTAAGGATGGCTTGGGCATTGTTTGGAGAGGAGAGGAAATACAGTTTGGAGTGAGATTGTTGAGTGCTTTATGGGTTATGGTTAATACTTTGAATTGTATTTTAGAGTGTATGGGGAGCCAGTGTTGAGACTCGCAGAGTGGAGCAGCTGACGTAGATAGGCAACTTAGGTGGATGAGTCTAGCTGAAGCATTCATGATAGATTGGAGGGGGTGAGAGGCAGTGTTTGGTAAAGCCATTTAAAAGTAAATTGCTGTAGCCAATGTGTGGTTTAGGAAAGGTTGAATTCTGGAAATGTTGCATAGTTTGAAAGGCAGGATTTGGTAAGAGCTTAAATATGTGAAATGAATGTGAGTTCAGAGTCAAGTGTGACCCCAAGACAGTCGACATGGGGAAGGTGTTGAGAATAGAATCTTCAACTGTAAGAGAAATATCAGGTGTAGGATGTCTCTGAGAGGGTGGAATAAGAAGCAGCTTAGTTTTAGATTGGTTGAGTTGCAGGTAGTGTGAGGACATCCAAGAGGAAATTGCAGTGAGACAGTTGGTAATCTGGTTGAGCACAGAGGGAAAGATATCATGAGAGGAAAGATAGACTAGGGTATCATTGGCATATAAGTGGTTCTGGAACCCAAAGGAGGATATAAGTTTTCCAAGGGAGAATGTATAGACAGAGGCTTGCGGTACTCCAACTGAGAGAGGCAAAGGATCAGAGAATATGTGGTTAACGGAAACTAAAATGAACAGTTTGAGAGATAGGAAGAAAGCCAGGAGAGGGCTGTGTCTTGGATACCAAAAGAGTGTAGGATTTGTAGGAGGAGAGGATGGCACAAAACAGACACTCAGTAGCTTCAATGAAGGTCATTCTCATAGATCATTTACTTATTTTCCTAGGGGAGGTGATCATGGAAAAAAGAAAGAAGAAGCTGAGTGGATCTTTAGACTTAATATCATTAATCTAAATGCTAGACTTTAAGGCCTAGATTTGGAGTTTGGCGTTAGCCGTGAAAACCAGTGTTAGAGGCTCCTAACGCTGGTTTTAGGCTACCTCCGGTATTTGGAGTCACTCAAAAAAGGGTCTAACGCTCACTTTTCAGCCGCGACTTTTCCATACCGCAGATCCCCTTACGTAAATTGCATATCCTATCTTTTCAATGGGATTTTTCTAACTCCGGTATTTAGAGTCGTGTCTGAAGTGAGCGTTAGAATTCTAACGACAAAACTCCAGCCGCAGAAAAAAGTCAGTAGTTAAGAGCTTTCTGGGCTAACGCCGGTTCAAAAAGCTCTTAACTACTGTGCTCTAAAGTACACTAACACCCATAAACTACCTATGTACCCCTAAACCGAGGTCCCCCCACATCGCCGCCACTCGATTAAATTTTTTTAACCCCCTAATCTGCCGACCGCCACCTATGTTATACTTATGTACCCCTAATCTGCTGCCCCTAACACCGCCGACCCCTATATTATATTTATTAACCCCTAACCTGCCCCCCACAACGTCGCCGCCAGCTACCTACAATAATTAACCCCTAATCTGCCGACCGCAAAGCGCCGCCACCTACGTTATACTTATGTACCCCTAATCTGCTGCCCCTAACACCGCCGACCCCTATATTATATTTATTAACCCCTAATCTGCCCCCCTCAACGTCGCCTCCACCTGCCTACACTTATTAACCCCTAATCTGCCGAGCGGACCGCACCGCTATTATTATAAAGTTATTAACCCCTAATCCGCCTCACTAACCCTATAATAAATAGTATTAACCCCTAATCTGCCCTCCCTAACATCGCCGACACCTAACTTCAATTATTAACCCCTAATCTGCCGACTGGAGCTCACCGCTATTCTAATAAATGTATTAACCCCTAAAGCTAAGTCTAACCCTAACACTAACACCCCCTAACTTAAATATAATTTAAATCTAACAAAATTAATTAACTCTTATTAAATAAATTATTCCTATTTAAAGCTAAATACTTACCTGTAAAATAAATCCTAATATAGCTACAATATAAATAATAATTATATTATAGCTATTTTAGGATTAATATTTATTTTACAGGTAACTTTGTATTTATTTTAACCAGGTACAATAGCTATTAAATAGTTAAGAACTATTTAATAGCTAAAATAGTTAAAATAATTACAAAATTACCTGTAAAATAAATCCTAACCTAAGTTACATTTAAACTTAACACTACACTATCAATAAATTAATTAAATACAATACCTACAAATAACTACAATGAAATAAACTATCTAAAGTACAAAAAATAAAAAAGAACTAAGTTACAAAAAATAAAAAAATATTTACAAACATAAGAAAAATATTACAACAATTTTAAACTAATTACACCTACTCTAAGCCCCCTAATAAAATAACAAAGCCCCCCAAAATAAAAAAATGCCCTACCCTATTCTAAATTACTAAAGTTCAAAGCTCTTTTACCTTACCAGCCCTGAACAGGGCCCTTTGCGGGGCATGCCCCAAGAAGTTCAGCTCTTTTGCCTGTAAAAAAAAACATACAATACCCCCCCCACAACATTACAACCCACCACCCACATACCCCTAATCTAACCCAAAACCCCCTTAAATAAACCTAACACTAAGCCCCTGAAGATCTTCCTACCTTATCTTCACCTCACCGGGTATCACCGATCGATCCAGAAGAGCTCCTCCGATGTCCTGATCCAAGCCCAAGCGGGGGGCTGAAGAGGTCCATGATCCGGCTGAAGTCTTCATCCAAGCGGGGCAGAAGAGGTCTTCCATCCGATTGAAGTCTTCATCCAAGCGGGATCTTCTATCGTCATCCATCCGGAGCGGAGCGGCAGGATCCTGAATACCTCCGACGCGGAACATCCATCCTGGCCGACGACTGAACGACGAATGACGGTTCCTTTAAATGACGTCATCCAAGATGGGGTCCCTCGAATTCCGATTGGCTGATAGGATTCTATCAGCCAATCGGAATTAAGGTAGGAATATTCTGATTGGCTGATGGAATCAGCCAATCAGATTCAAGTTCAATCCGATTGGCTGATCCAATCAGCCAATCAGATTGAGCTTGCATTCTATTGGCTGATCGGAACAGCCAATAGAATGCGAGCTCAATCTGATTGGCTGATTGGATCAGCCAATCGGATTGAACTTGATTCTGATTGGCTGATTCCATCAGCCAATCAGAATATTCCTACCTTAATTCCGATTGGCTGATAGAATCCTATCAGCCAATCAGAATTCGAGGGACGCCATCTTGGATGACGTCCCTTAAAGGAACCGTCATTCGTCGTTCAGTCGTCGGCCAGGATGGATGTTCCGCGTCGGAGGTCTTCAGGACCCTGCCGCTCCGCTCCGGATGGATGACGATAGAAGATCCCGCTTGGATGAAGACTTCAATCGGATGGAAGACCTCTTCTGCCCCGCTTGGATGAAGACTTCAGCCGGATCATGGACCTCTTCAGCCCCCCGCTTGGGCTTGGATCAGGACATCGGAGGAGCTCTTCTGGATCGATCGGTGATACCCGGTGAGGTGAAGATAAGGTAGGAAGATCTTCAGGGGCTTAGTGTTAAGTTTATTTAAGGGGGGTTTGGGTTAGATTAGGGGTATGTGGGTGGTGGGTTGTAATGTTGGGGGGGGTATTGTATGTTTTTTTTTACAGGCAAAAGAGCTGAACTTCTTGGGGCATGCCCCACAAAGGGCCCTGTTCAGGGCTGGTAAGGTAAAAGAGCTTTGAACTTTAGTAATTTAGAATAGGGTAGGGCATTTTTTTATTTTGGGGGGCTTTGTTATTTTATTAGGGGGCTTAGAGTAGGTGTAATTAGTTTAAAATTGTTGTAATATTTTTGTTATGTTTGTAAATATTTTTTTATTTTTTGTAACTTAGTTCTTTTTTATTTTTTGTACTTTAGATAGTTTATTTCATTTTAGTTATTTGTAGGTATTGTATTTAATTAATTTATTGATAGTGTAGTGTTAGGTTTAATTGTAACTTAGGTTAGGATTTATTTTACAGGTAATTTTGTAATTATTTTAACTATTTTAGCTATTAAATAGTTCTTAACTATTTAATAGCTATTGTACCTGGTTAAAATAAATACAAAGTTACCTGTAAAATAAATATTAATCCTAAAATAGCTATAATATAATTATTATTTATATTGTAGCTATATTAGGATTTATTTTACAGGTAAGTATTTAGCTTTAAATAGGAATCATTTATTTATTAAGAGTTAATTAATTTCGTTAGATTTAAATTATATTTAAGTTAGGGGGTGTTAGTGTTAGGGTTAGACTTAGCTTTAGGGGTTAATACATTTATTAGAATAGCGGTGAGCTCCGGTCGGCAGATTAGGGGTTAATAATTGAAGTTAGGTGTCGGCGATGTTAGGGAGGGCAGATTAGGGGTTAATACTATTTATTATAGGGTTAGTGAGGCGGATTAGGGGTTAATAACTTTATTATGATAGCGGTGCGGTCCGGTCGGCAGATTAGGGGTTAATAAGTGTAGGCAGGTGGAGGCGACGTTGTGGGGGGCAGATTAGGGGTTAATAAATATAATATAGGGGTCGGCGGTATTAGGGGCAGCAGATTAGGGGTACATAAGGATAATGTAAGTAGCGGCGGTTTACGGAGCGGCAGATTAGGGGTTAAAAATAATATGCAGGGGTCAGCGATAGCGGGGGCGGCAGAATAGGGGTTAATAAGTGTAAGGTTAGGGGTGTTTAGACTCGGGGTACATGTTAGGGTGTTAGGTGCAGACGTAGGAAGTATTTCCGCATAGCAAACAATGGGGCTGCGTTAGGAGCTTTTTTGCAGGTGTTAGGTTTTTTTTCAGCTCAAACAGCTCCATTGTTTGCTATGGGGGAATCGTGCATGAGCACGTTTTTGAGGCTGGCCGCGTCCGTAAGCAACTCTGGTATCGAGAGTTGAAGCTGCGTTAAATATGCTCTACGCTCCTTTTTTGGAGCCTAACGCAGCCTTTATGTGGACTCTCAATACCAGAGTTATTTTTATGGTGCGGCCAGAAAAAAGCCAGCGTTAGCTTTTCGGGTCGTTACCGACAAAACTCTAAATCTAGCCGTAAGTGTTTATACTGACAAGAGGGGTGTTTAAATGATCAGTCCCATGATTTATTGCTAGGCTCATGCCTAGGTGCTGATTTGAGAGTCTAAACACCAGCTAACTATTTGCCTTTTCTAAAAGGGAAAAGACTCTGTAAACTTACAATCGATCAAAGAAAGTTTATGGTTTAGGTGCTGTCTCTGCTGTGATTCATATGAATCACTCGATGTGATCTCGATGTTGAAGAAGTGTGCATGCGTGTCTCATGAACATGCTTCTATACAGGGAGTGAATTCAATGAGACACGCATGCATACTTTAAGTTGGGGGTGTGAGTCAGTATATCCAGACGCCACTGAGGAACCAATCAGAATCCTGAAGACGATATTCGTCAATTACAAATAAAGAATTTTTATTTATCCAGGCGGAGGAACGGCTATATATATTTGAGGATTGAAAGGTAAAATTATAACAAAAAAATCATTAATTAAACTCAACCTAATTTTATATTTACTTTGCGTTGCTGCATAGAGGTCCTTGATACTTTACTTTTCCTTTAAGGGCAGCTCGACACCTGTGCACAGAGCATTAAAGGGGCAGGCACACACATCCTTTAGTGGGTAAACACACACAGTTTTAAAGGGATCGATAGTATGCATCCACACGCAATGCACACAGCCTTAAAGGGACAGGGGCATGTGCGCAAACACACCCCACACTCACAGTCTTTAAAAGGACAACTTGCATCATACACAGACAGCGTTAAAGGATCAGCTCACACCATGCACACCTAGCACTGTCTTTAAGGGCACCTCACCTGCTCACACAGTCTTAAAGGGGCACGCACACACAACCTTTAGTGGGTAAAGTCACACCAAATGCACAGTCTTAAAGGGAGAGAAAAGAGTATAAATCCACACTCTACACACAGCCTTAAAGGGACACTGTCTTAAAGGGACAGAACCACTTGGGGACACACACGCAGAGCACTCTGTTATCGCTCCCTTTAAGACTGTGCGTCTGGTGTGACTTTACCCACTAAAGGTTGTGTGTTCCTGCCCCTTTAAGATTGTGTGAGCAGGATAGTTTAATTTAGGTTTTTGCGATGTGGGGGACTGGCAGTTTAGTGGTTAATAGGTTTATTTAGTAAGAATTTGTAAGTTCAATTTAGCTATATTTTAATTATGTTAAAGTTAGGGGGTGTTAGGGTTAGGGTTACGTTAAGGTTAGGGGTTAATAGTTTAATTTAGGTTGTTACGCTGTGGGGGGCTGGTGTTTTAGGGGTTAATAGCTTTATTTAGTTGCAGTGATGTTGGGCAGTGGCGGAATAAGGGTTAATATATTTATTATAGTGTGGGCGATGTTGAGGTGCGGCGGAATAGGGGTTAATAACTTTAGTATAGTGGCGGTGATATCGGGAGCGGCAGATAACTTTATTTAGGTGGCCGCGATATCAGGAGCAGCAGATTAAGGGTTAATAACTGTAGGCAGGCGTTGGCGATGTCGGGGGCAGCAGATTAGGGGTGGGGTTTATGTTAGGGTGTTAGGTTTATACGTTAGTTTCTTTTTCCCCATAGACATCAATGGGGCTGCGTTACTAAGCTTTTCTTCCCGCGATCACAGGTGTTAGAATTTTTTCTGACCCGCTCTCCCCAATGATGTCTATGGGGAAAGTGTGCACGAGCACTTCAAATCAGCACTTGTTTTTGGTGCGGTATGGAGCTTAAAATCCCTATATCACCCGCACTAGCCGGGTTTTTAAAAACTTGTAATGGCAGCGCTATAGGGGATTAAATAACACCACTTTTGTTGCATTCGTTAATTTCCATATAGCGCTCAAAACTCGTAATCTAGGCAATATTAACCTTTTTTCTACATTGCATAGCTTTTTTAGTGAGGTGAAGTATTTGTTTAATAGAGAACAGTAAGGTAAGAGCAGTTTTGCATTACGCGCTTTCTTAACCCTTTATAAGAGTGTGAATTGTGTTTAACCATATGGCTATGACTACTGCCTAGGCGCCAAAAACGTGTAAGCCGGTTGTACCACTTACCCTGTACAGTTGATTCCTCCTGTGAATATTTTTTTAAAAAGAATTGTGAATAAAAGTAAAATTTTACGAATATGGATGGAGAACGAAACTTTGAATATATTACAGGGTTGAAGGAGCCTATGAAAATTGAAGCCTGTGTCACTGTACATAATAATCGATCACAATATATGAAGCCCTTGGTAATGTGCATGTTTTTTAGTGTATAGAGGATGGCGCTGGTAGCCAAGTATAACAGATACACTTATTCAGGATATATAAAAAACAGTTTATATAAGATAATAAAAAACAGTTTAAACATTCATCATACAGATCTCAATCAATACTTAATAAAAAGGGGGACGTCTCATATATATTAATCAGATGAAAAAACAAAAATTAAAATTATGAATGTCAAGAAATGAAATGAAAATGCGAATCAAAATAAAAATAAAAATAAAAATATTTTATGTATACCACCTTAAAATGACCAAAAAGGTAAAAAAAAAAAGCCAATAAAAATAGCAGTTTAATACAATTTATTAGTAGGTAAATGTCCTTGGTTGGTAAAACCCGACAATTATAGTTTTAAATGGCTCCTTAGACTCTTTCCCAAAGATGTCAATTCTTATGTTGTTGCCACTTGTATCCAATTCAGCAGAACATACAATGTATCATAACAATGTAACATCTTTGGGAAAGAGTCTAAGAGCCATTTAAAACTATAATTGTCGGGTTTTATTATTATTATTATTATTATTATGAGGTATTTGTAGAGCGCCAACAGATTCCACTAAGTTACACTAACCTAAGTTACACTAACACCTAACACTACACTACAATTAAATAAATTACCTACATTAAATACAATTAAATAAATTAAATTAAATTAGCTAAATCACAAAACCTCCCCCCACTAAATTACAGAAAATAAAAAAAAATTACAGATCTTAAACTAAACTAATTACACCTAATCTAATAGCCCTATCAAAATAAAAAAAGCCCCCCCAAATAAAAAAAAACCCTAGCCTAAACTAAACTATTAATAGCCCTTAAAAGGGCCTTTTGCAGTGCATTGCCCCAAAGAAATCAGCTCTTTTACCTGTAAAAAAAAATACAAACAACCCCCCCAACAGTAAAACCCACCACCCACACAACCAACTCCCCAAATAAAAGCCTAACTAAAAAAAAATAAGCTCCCCATTGCCTAGAAAAGGGCATTTGGATGGGCATTGCCCTTAAAAGGTCATTTAGCTCTATTGCAGGCCCAAAGCCCTAACCTAAAAAATAAACCCACCCAATACACCCTTAAAAAAATCCTAACACTAACCCCCAAAGATTCACTTACCGGGAGAAGTCTTCATTCAAGCAGCAAGATTTCCTCAACGAAGCAGTCAGAAGTGGCTCCAGATGGGCAGAAGTCTTCATTCAGACGGCATCTTCTATCTTCTTCCTTCCGACGCGGAGCGGCTCCATCTTTAAGACATCTGGCGCGGAGCATCCTCTTCAAACAACGTCTTCTTTGGAATGAATGAACCAACATGGATCCCTTAGATTCCGATTGGCTGATTGCATTAGCCAATAGGATTTTTTCTACCCTAATTCCGATTGGCTGATAGAATTCTATCAGCCAATCGGAATCTAAGGGACGCCATCTTGGATGACGTCACTTAAAGTGAAATTCATTAAAAAAAAAACGGTGTTTGAAGAGGATGCTCCGTGCCGGATATCTTGAAGATGGAGCCACTCTGCGTCGGAAGGATGAAGATAGAAGATGCCGTCTGGATGAAGACTTCTGCCCGTCTGGAGGACCACTTCTGCCGGCTTCATTGAGGACATCTTGCCACTTGGATGAAGACTTCTCCCGGTAAGTGAATCTTCGGGTGTTAGTGTTAGGATTTTTTTAAGGGTGTATTGGGTGGGTTTATTTTTTAGGTTAGGGCTTTGGGCCTGCAATAGAGCTAAATCCTTTTTAAGGGCAATGCCCATCCAAATGCCCTTTTCAGCGCAATGGGGAGTTTAGGTTTTTTTATTTAGGCTTTTATTTGGGGGGTTGGTTGTGTGGGTGGTGGGTTTTACTGTTGGGGGGTTGTTTGTAATTTTTTTTTTACAGGTAAAAGAGCTGATTTCTTTGGGGCAATGCCCCGCAAAAGGCCCTTTTAAGGGCTATTGATAGTTTAGTTTAGGCTAGGTTTTCTTTTATATTGGGGGGGCTTTTTTATTTTGATAGGGCTATTAGATTAGGTGTAATTAGTTTAGAGATCTGTAATTTGTTTTTTATTTTCTGTAATTTAGTGTTTTTTGTGATTTAGCTAATTTCATTTAATTTATTTAATTGTTGTTAATTTAGTTAATTTATTTAATTGTAGTGTAGTGTTAGATGTTATTGTAACATAGGTTAGGTTTTATTTTACAGGTCAATTTGTATTTATTTTAGCTAGGTAGTTATTAAATAGTTAATAATTATTTAGTAACTATTCTACCTAGTTAAAATAAATACAAACTTGCCTGTAAAATAAAAATAAACCCTAAGCTAGATACAATGTAACTATTAGTTATATTGTAGCTAGCTTAGGGTTTATTTTATAGGTAAGTATTTAGTTTTAAATAGGAATAATTTAGTTAATTATAGTAATTTTATTTAGATTTATTTAAATTATATTTAAGTTAGGGGGTGTTAGGGTTAGACTTAGATTTAGGGGTTAATACATTTAATATAGTGGCTGCGACGTTGGGGGCGGCAGATTAGGGGTTAATAAGTGTAGGTAGGTTGCAGCGACATTGGGGGCGGGAGATTAGGGGTTAATAAATATAATGTAGGTGTCTGCGATGTTGGGGGCAGCAGATTAGGGGTTAATAAGAATAATGAAGTTGACGGCGATGTCAGGGGCGGCAGATTAGGGGTTAATAAGTGTAAGATTAGGGGTGTTTAAACTCGGGTTCATGTTAGGGTGTTAGGTGTAAATATAAAATGTGTTTCCCCATAGGAATCAATGGGGCTGCATTACTGAGATTGACTCTGTTTTTTGCAGGTGTTAGACTTTTTCTTAGCCGGCTCTCCCCATTGATGTCTATTGGGAAATCGTGCACGAACACGTACAACCAGCTCACCGCTGACTTAAGCAGCGCTGGTATTGGAGTGTGGTATGGAGCAAAATTTTGCTCTACGCTCACTTCTTGCCTTTTAACGCCGGGTTTGTAAAAACCTGTAATACCAGCGCTGTAGGTAAGTGAGCGGTTATAAAAAACTGCACGTTAGCACCGCACAGCTCCTAACGCAAAACTCGTAATCTAGCCGTTAGATTGTTGACTGTGTTAAGCTACTCAGACAAGCACAACATTTTAATAATACTTGCTAATGTTCAGTGCTGGCAAAACAAGGAATGCAACCCTGCAATAAAAGTGGCTGCAGATTATTGTAGTGAGATAATATGCAAGTTGCTGATAAACCTGGACTATCATAGAAGAAAAAATACAAAGCGAGAAAGATATATTGCTTTACACATCTAGGATAAAGCAGAATAAATTACAATAATTATACTTGGAGGGGCCCACTTGTATCCTCTTCCACTCTTTGCCTACTAGAATCCCCTATGATAATTCCAGTGCCGCTTCAGTAATCCCTATAGCTAAATGCCCTTTTAAAGGCAATGCAAAAGAGCGAAATGCCCTTTTAAGGGAAATGCCCATACAAATACCCTTTTCAGGGCAATGGGTATCTTAGGTTTTTGTTAGAGTTAGGTTTTTTTATATTGGGAGGTTTGTGGGTGGTGGATTTTACTGTTGGGGTCTTTGTATTTTTTTACAGGGAAAAGAGCTGATTTATTTAAGGCAATGCTCTACAAAAGGCTCTTTTAAGGGCTATTGGTAGTTTATTGTAGGCTAGGGTTTTTTTTATTCGGGGGGGGGGGATTTTTTATTTTTGTAAAGCTATTAGATTAGGTGTAATTGTTTTTATTTTGGATAATTTTGTTTGTTATTTTTTGTAATTTAGTGTTTGTTATTTTTTGTAATTTAGTATTTTTTATTTTTTGTAATTTTAGATTTAAATTTTTTAGTAGTGTTAGTTTTTTTAATGTTTAATTTAGTTTATTTAATTGGTAGCTATTTTAATTTTAGGTTAATAGTTATGTTAGGTTAATTGTTAGTTTAAACTTAGTTTTTTTAATTTCACAGGTAATTTTTTTATTTTAAGATAGGGATATTGTAATTTGAATTTAAAGTTATGGGGTTGTAAGGTTTATGGGTTACTAGTTTAATTTAGTTTTTGTGATGTGGGGGGCTGGCGGTTTAGGAGTTAATAGGTTTATTTAGTGGTGGTGATGTGGGAGGCCAGAGGTTTAGGGGTTAATAACTTTATTTAGTGGCGGGGATGTCAGGGAGTGGCGGAATAGGGATTAATAGCTTTATTATAGTGTCGGCGATGTTGAGGTGTGGGGGAATAGGGGTTAATAACTTTATTTAGTGGTGGCGATGTCGGGAGTGGCAGATTAGGGGTTAATAAATTTTAAATAGTGTTTGCAATGCGGGAGAGACTTCGTTTAGGGGTTAATAGGTAGTTTATGGGTGTTAGTGTACTTTGTAACACTTTAGTTATGAGTTTTGTGAAACATTTTTGTTGCGCAAAACTCATAACTTCTGGTCTCAGATGGTGGAACGGATTGTGTCAGTATAGGCTGGAACGCAAGCTTTTTAGCCTCACCGCACAACCTGAAATACCGGCGCTATGGAAATCCCACGCAAAAACATAATTTTTTTAAGTGCGGGATTGACGTTGCTTTACAGGCTAAAATGTTTTTGGTACATCTATACTGACAAGACTGGTAATGGCTGCGCTATGGTTTTTACGCTGAAATGGCCATTTTTTCAGCGTTAAAACCGTAAAGCAAAACTCCTAATCTAGGTTATAAGTGAATTGCAGTTGTATTAATTTACGGATGATGACATGAAGCATTTTTTTTATCTGTTTCTATGATAACTAGTTTACATTGCTCTTACCAGCTGTTTTATGGCAGATAGCATCATGGAAACAAAGATATTTTTTGTGTTATACCCTTAGGGATAAGTTAATATGTTTCATGTGTCACTGTATAAAAGCTTGTTGTTTGCATGACTGTGGTTCTCCTTATCAACAGAAGAGGAGTATTAGCTAATAAATATATAAATGTTTGTGTAATGCCATCATAAAGTCAAAATGATCACGTAACAAAATATACATACAGAAGTCATTAAAATTGCAAAGAGTTCAAAAAAATAATCAGACGTCAACAAGTTTGCAAAACAGTTTAGAAAAAAATAACAAAAAAAAATATTTTTTTTCTGATACATTACAAAAAAAAAAGGGAAAGTAATTTTAAAATGTTTCATACAATTTGGATGCTTTTAACTTGTTGGAACCTTGGGGGTGTGGTTTCAACATTCCTTAACACACAAGGAACAATTGCAGTTGCCAATGTTCCTGACTGGCTGGAGAAAGGGATACTATTGTATTGGCTAAATTGTGTGCTGAAATCTTGACCAAAACCTGAAGGGTAGTAAATTCAGGTGTAACTTGTGAAAGCTCTTCTTCACAGAAAGGGTGGTTGATTCATGAAAAAAACTTCTATTAGATGTTGTAATAAAAAACACTGTGGGGGACTTTAAGAATGCGTGGGATAAGCATAAGGTTATCCTATGAAATAGAGTTTACTCTTAGGTCATTTTGGGAAGACTTGTTGGGTCTATCATTATTATCTGCCATCAAAATCTATGTTTCTATGTTTAAATGCATTTTTTTAAATGTGAATAGAATAAAAAAAATAAAATGAAAAAATGTATCTAGTATTTCTTTGGAATTATTTACAACAATATCTAGGGGAAATCTACTTGGGATAACAATAGTGTTATTAATAAATCATTCCTCCAAATACCATCCTAAGGATGAAAGAAAATATGGAATTAAATATTGAGAATAAGTTTAACCATGCAAAATTTCATGGGACTTTAGTAACCAAATGGTCATCAAAAGTACAATTTTTGTAAAAGTTTTTTTTATGTAACTTTGGTACTCTTTCCCCCCCCCCCGAAATGCTGATTAATTGTATATAAAAATAGAACCATTGCTATATGTAAGTAAAATTCCTCTCTTCCTTATTAGGATATAACTGAAACCTAAAGAATGACACATCTCATTAGTCCAGAGCATAATTTTACTCTCCCTTGTTAACGGTATAAACAATTGCGAAATAGTTTTCAACCATAGATTTGAAAACCAAACAATGTTATCTGATGAAACAAAATCAAGTTTGTTAGGGGAAAAATCAAAATAGTTGCTATAGTACTTAAACATATCAATCAGCTTATGATTAAGCCTGTAAAGTTATGATATACTTTATTTTGGATATGTCTTTCTGGTAATATAAGTTTTACAACAAAAAAATTGCAGGATTCTTGTGTTATATTTTTATACCACTTTGGGCTATAAAATATGAATGCTAACCTGGACCCATCTTAGGACGGTCAATCACAACCCATCAGCTGATTTTTTTTCTTTTATTTTTTTGGTGGGTTTTTGGCGTTTTGTTTCATGACGGTCACAATGGCGAGTATTTAGGTGTCTATCATAGGTGAGAATGTATTTTCAGCTCATCAAAAAAAGCCCTATATTTAACATAGAGATGAAATTTTCACAATGATCACAATGCATTTTCTTGATACTTTTCAACAGGTTTTTGATGTCATTTTCACTTATCGAATTTGACACCTAAAGTCACTTGATAAAGTCCTGAACTTGTATTTTTAGATAATTTGGAATAATTATATTATGTTGCACATGTGCAAGACACTCTGAAGTAGCCAGATAACATAGAAACATACGGCTAGATTACGAGTTTTGCGTTAGAAGCTGTGCGGTGCTAACGTGCAGTTTATTGTCACCGCTCACTCACCTGCAGCGCTGGTATTACAGGTTTTTATAAACCTGGCGTTAAAAGGCAAGAAGTGAGCGTAGAGCAAAATTTTGCTCCACACTACACTGCAATACCAGCGCTGCTTAAGTTAGCGGTGAGCTGGTCATACGTGCTTGTGCACGATTTCACCATAGACATCAATGGGGAGAGCCGGCTGAGAAAAAGTCTAACACCTGCAAAAAAGCAGCGTATAACTCAGTAACGCAGCCCCATTGATCCCTATGAGGAAACGCATTTTATGTTTACACCTAACACCCTAACATGAACCACGAGTCTAACACCCCTAATCTTACACTTATTAACCCCTAATCTTCCACCCCCCACATTGCCGACACCTACTTTATACTTATTAACCCCTAATCTGCCGCTCGGGATTGAGCTTGCATTCTATTGGCTGGTTAGGGTTAGACTTAGGTTTAAAGGGTTAATAAATTTAGAATAGTGGCGGCGACGTTGGGGACGGCAGATTAATGGTTAATAAATGTAGGTACGTGTCGGGGATGTTGGGGGCAGCAGATTAGGGTTTAATAAATATAATGTAGGTTGCGGCAATGTTAGGGGCGGCAGATTAGGGGGTAATAAGTATAATGTAGGTGGCGGCGATGTTAGGGGCATCAGATTAGGGGTTACAAATATTTAACTAGTTTTTGCGAGGCGGGAGTGCAGCGGTTTAGGGGTTAATATATTTATTCTAGTGGCTGCGATGTCCAGAGCGGCAGATTAGGGGTTCAAATTGTTATTTTAGTGTTTGCGATGCGGGAGGGCCTCGGTTTAGGGGTTAATAGGTAGTTTATGGGTGTTAGTGTACTTTTTAGCACTTTAGTTATGAGTTTTATGGTACAGCGTTGTAGTGTAAAACTCATAATTACTGACTTTAAAATGCGTTAGGAATCTTGGAGGTAGAGGGTGTACTGCTCACTTTTTGGCCTCCCAAGACCAACTCGTAATACCAGCACTATGGAAGTCCCATAGATAAAAGGGTTTACGAAGTTTACATAAGTCGGTTTGCGGTGAGGCCAAAAAAGTGTGCGGTGCCCCTAAACCTTCAAGACTCGTAATTCCAGCAGTAGTGAAAAAGCAGTGTTAGGACCTGTTAACGCTGCTTTTTCAGCTTACTGCAAAACTCGTAATCTAGCTGATAGATTTTGATAGCAGATAAGAACTATAGGCCCATCAAGTCTGCCCACAATTTCATAAAAAAACATTTTTAAAAATGCATTTGAATAGATGGTCTAGATTCATTAAAGCTTTATTCATTGCTATTATACAATCTATCAGCAGTGGGCAGTACATAAATCTATGTATGTACAGGTATTTGTAAATATACATATGTGAATGTATTTAATATGTGATATCCGGTACAGCTGACGGGTTCTTCAGGAAAAGTGATAAAAGGATCCCAACATATAGAAATGGAGTGTAGCATTCACATTTGGTAAATGTTTGTTTCTAATTCACACTCACATTGTTTTGGTTGTCACTTTCAGTATGTGTCTTCATAAACAAGCTTTCAAACAAGATTGTGCCTTCATGACCTGGATATCAAATAGGATCATGTCTTTGTGACCTCAAAAACAAAATCTATGCAGTTTCCAGTTTTTGTGGCTACATTATTGAAAACCTGGTCACAAAGGCACAGTTCCTTCTGAAAGCCCAGCATAAAGCTCAGCAGGAAGTTTAACAGACCTCCATGGACAGACCAGGATTGAGCAGCTAAGTGCACAAACACCGGAGGGTAAGCATAGAGTTGCCTGGGGTGAGTTTGGAGTAAGCTCTTCAGATTTTCAGCAGCTATGATTTGGTCAAGGGTACATGGCTGCCAGCTGTGTTCTGAGAACACAGCCCTCCTTGTTTACATTGTAGTCATTGACCTGGTGATGCGTGGCATCTTTTTTATCACTGGGACAGAGGAGTCTCTACTATATCTTGCAAAAAAGTTTCCAATTTACTTCTATTATCAAATTTACTTAACTCTCTTGTTGTTCTTTCTTGAAGAGACATCTAGATAGGCAGTGTGCACATGTATGGAGCACTACATGTTCTTGCTAATGTATAACATTGTTGCAAAACTGCTGCCATATAATATTACAGACATGTGCACACTCCTAAACTCACCTTCCTGCTTTTCACCAAAGGATAAAAAGAAACCTAAGAAAATTTGATCATAGAAGTAAATTGGAAAGTTTTTTTTTAAATTGTATGCTCTGTCTGAATCATGAAAGAAAAATGTTGGGTTTTATGTCCCTTTAAATGGACTTAAAGGGTCTTGTGCTTAATTTGTGCTTAGATGTGGAAGTTTATCCCTTTATATTGTCTTATTCATTTTTTTAATTTGTTATTTTTTTATTCAGTGAGTGTATCAGTATTTGTATTGATTCACTTGAGGTATTGAGGTATTTAGTGGTATAACCACAGTGAACTTTAATAAAAGTATTGAGGCAAAAGTGCTGTTATAACATCTCTCTTTTGTCTTTTATTTATGAATTCATTTCTTAGACTTAACCCGGGAATTATCCTGTACATTTTTGCCTGAGTGAAAGACCGGTCATGAATGTGCGTTCCTGTTTGCACAATATATTATATCAATAGAGCAGTTTCCCAGTTTTCAGTGTGAGAGCTGTTAAAATCCCATTTTAGAAGGTGGTATAAGTGGCCGCCATTCCCTTCTAATAGAAACCTGTAGTGTTCTTCTTGATTTCAGAAGTACATGTCGCTAAAGGGGAGCGTTTTTTAATCAATAATCGGAAATATTAAACAAAAACAATAATTTTAAAATATTAATAGTGTCAATACAATCATTGAGCAAACATGCCAACAATATGCATCCCTCTAATGTGAAACGCTACCGCTTCAGGGGCATATTTTATTTATTTCTGCTGATTATATGGAAGACTTTAGTTTGATTTACTTTCTTCTTTAATGGAAGCCTGTAATCCAGAGAATTGGGTAACAGGGAGGTTGTATTAGTGTTGTATTATCCTCATACTATTGTGGGAACACTTTTTAAGGGTAATAAAATATCTAAAAGTATCATATATGTATGCACATTATCTCCTCCTGGATTCATTTTCCGTACAAACAATCACAATAGTAGCACACATGGATGTCTTTCCTTTTTCATAATTGAGAAATTTTAGTTACTTGTTTTGCTGTTTTTTTTTTTCAATTTTAGTGAATTTATACATTAAGGGCTAGATTACATGAGGAGCGGTATTTTGCATTAATCTCACACATTCGTTTCATGAAAATTAATGTAATTATTCAACAAATATTCAGAATTTGTTTTGTTTAAAAAGAAACTTATACCAAATACCTCGGCAAACTAATATTTAGAAAACAACATTTTCCGAATATTCGTTCCAAATGATTCTGACTAACCAACTTTTTCTTCTGTGCATATCTCTAGTACTTAGTGATATAAACACCTACTACAATTAAGCATCTTTCATAAGCATTGTTATGGATGCGAACTATTTTTTAAGAAAATAAGGGAGACTAAGAAACACATTTCATATACAAAATTGACAAGTTATACATCGGAAGCTGGGTGTGGCTTACTGATTGGTGGCTAAATGTAGTAGTCACCAATCAGCAAAGGCTAGCCAGGCTGCTAAAACAAAAATGGTCTGGCTGCCAATCTTATATTCCTGCTTTTTCAAATAAAGATACAAAGATAATGAAGAAAAATTGATATTAGGAGTAAATTAGAAAGTTGCTTAAAACTGCATGCTCTATCTGAAAAATAAAAGAAAAAAAAATGGGTTTAGTATCTCTTTAATACATTCGCCAACTTCCTGCAAATCTGTGAATTCTATTTCTCATTTAAGACACAGTTGGAGTAAAGACGTTAAACTATCAGATACATCAAAATTATTAACTAAATGAGAGTACAATAACAGAATATTAAATGTTTGACATTAAGAATTTTACAGGAAAAAAATATGGGTGAAAAATGTTCTTAGTGCAGATAAATAAGTGAACTTAGGAGACTGTAAAAAAGTTTGGGCAAATAAGGGAGATCCTTGGAAATAAGTGACGGTCGGTCATAGGCATTGTAGCCATCCTGCAATGTGGCCTCAGTATGCCAATAACTGCGTCTTTATTTGCCTGCGCTCCCAAATATTATCCAAGTTTGTAATTGGACAATATTTTAAAAAAAATACCTTAATTTTAAAATTCAGCTAGTAATCCACATACATATAGGATATAAGACTTTATATATTTGCATAAAACTTCAAGACCACAAAAGCCTCTTTTTAAAAAATATTTCTGGACAAAGAGGTAAATGAGAACGCTTGTGGGCAATTTTTGGAAGTTTACCTAAAACATCTTATTATACATGTGCATTAATTACTGGTCTTTCTTTTAAAATAAACATTGCAGTAGGCAACAGGAAAAAAATTTATAGGAACGAGAGCGTGCATTAAGGAGTAGTATGATGACTGTCTCCTGTGGCATATATCTAACTCTTACCAGCTGTGAGTCTTCATTGCTTTAGCAACACTAAGTAAATATTAAAAATAGTCAGAGATCAGGAATAGCAAAGTAGGGAATGTCTATCACATGATCAAAAACCACTGTAGAGAATGACAAATATCCTGCAGATCTTGCAGATCCTGGTTTAGAAAAATATCAGTAAAATTCTAAATGCTGATGCTTTATTCAGATGTGCATGATAACAAGATGCATCATGGGGCATTGTTAAATTAGCAGATTCAGGGGTAGATCACAATAATTAAGAAATGTTTTTCTAATGATTTTCTACAGAAAATCACCATTAAGGTCTATTTGAATTTTTGTAGAAAAATAATTTTATAAACTTTTTTTTACAGGAGTGTGATTGACCCCTAAATTTGAATTCAGCTTAGCATATGATAAACTCCAGAACATATTCACTACATTTTCTAATGTGTTTTTGATTTAGTAGTAACATTTATTTATTTCAATTGCTGTGTAATGCTGTGAAGAGTTAGAACCACAATGATGTTGAGGGGTTTTGACGTGTCGGGTTAGATTTCAATGGGGAAAAAGGTCTCAAAGAGCACCTTTTTTCTGTTTTACACCTAGTTGAGCTGGGTGTTATTTTTGTTAGAGTATTGGCAGCCTCTGACAGTGTAGTAACGGTTTGCATGGGCATTGGAAACCATGTATAATTTAGAGATTAGCGGGTTCCTATACTTTGTATGGGACACGATAATGTTTTCGGCAGCCAGAGATTGGTTGCCGCAATTGAGTTATAACGGGCCGTTGGAAGCAGTCGATAAACGATATTGCTTCCGACAGCATATTTATCGGTTTGTGAGTGCACGCAAATGGAATTACGGCTCAATGGAAGCGAGCTCTTAGTGTCCACTTGCTCAGTTAAATAAAAGTCTGACAACTATTATTGGGGTGAAAAGGCTGCAGCTCAATTTTATTAATACATAATAAATATCATAAATGACAACTTAAACTCTTACAAAAAGTGCTTACCCACATAAAACACGTGTTGCCAAGCTCAACCAACACGCCCCACAGTTCTGAATCTCTCCCCTGGAACCCAGCAGGAGGTACCACTAACCACTTATTTACCTAAAATAAGCAAACACCCGCAACCAGCTAACTGCGACATCCAACCAACTACCCACAATTTAAAATATAGGGAGGGAGGACGGGAGCTTCCTCCTGTCTTCTAAAATGTAACTGCTGCCCCACTTCCTGCTTACCTCCTACTTAACACCTCTCTCACTCCACCCTCCTCACCTATACTTGACCCTACACTTTTGCGGGTCCACAGGAGGAGGGGGTCATGCTCTCATGCATTTATTTTTAAATGACTTACATAATTTCTGCAATTTTCTATTTCAAACTTAAAGGGATGGTAAATTTTGCTTTGTCAAACCAACAATTAACGTTTATTAATAGATGCTGTTGATA
The DNA here is from genome assembly GCF_027579735.1 of Bombina bombina. Lineage (NCBI taxonomy): Eukaryota > Metazoa > Chordata > Amphibia > Anura > Bombinatoridae > Bombina > Bombina bombina. The sequence goes on along the minus strand of NC_069504.1, from coordinate 1,010,003,889 downwards.
GTCGCTAACTTTTTTTTTTTCTAACCGTTTTTTTTGTATAAACCTAAAACATTTTCGTTAATATTTTTGGATAATATTTTTTTTCCAACATCATCTCCACCCCCTCTATTACCATGCATGACGTGTTCGTGACCTTTCTTTAAGAATGTACGCATGCTCATTGTAAGCCGTTCTGCAGAAATGTAAACAATGCGGTCCATGTTTTTGGTGATGAACTGAGGGCATGTATGGCTTCAAAACTGAAATGTTCATATGCGACTCCTGAAAAAAAATACAGCATGACGTCACTAACGCATGCGCAATAGAATTATTTTTTTTTTACAGTCATGTCGAGGCTGACGGCGGAGAGGACTGTAAAGTAGCGCATATATATATACTGTATATATATATATTTATGTAATAGATTTTCAAATATGAAAAATTGATGAGAGAAAGTCATGTTAGTTTTTAATTCCAGATACACTTGCGTTTAGTAGTTTTAACATGGCAGCCAATCTCCAAAATGGAGAAGGTAAAATTAAAAGCTTCAAACTTTATTAATTCACAGATCAGTTTGCCCTTACTCATACATTGGACTGCTTTCTATGTTTTTTCTTATACACAGGGGATGAAGGACTGTTCCGTAAAAGTTGAACTGATGATAACTGTGTTGAGAATGGTCACATTTTTTTTATAGATTCATGCATGGCAGAAAAATGTATTAATATTATTTCATATAAAACAGTATATAAGTTTAGTTTGAAAGATACATAGTTAACATTTTATGCAAGTTTAAGCCATGTAAAAGAATGTTGTTTATATTGTAGAATTTATTATAAGAATATAATTGTATATGCTTTGTTTTATCTGACTGGAAGAGATCTGGGAATGTTGTTGGACATTAAAAGCTCTTTCTGCATGTATATTTCCACAAAAATACATTACTGCACTGCTATTGTATGCTTGTATATTTAGATAAACTAAGTTAGGAAGTTTAAGTGATTGGTAAATCCAATCATTTAAAAAATGCTAGGATTTACCATCAACAAAAAAGAAACTGGACTCTCAGTGATGAGTTTATAAAAAAGAGTGCTAAACTGACCCTGTCTGTGCCCCGTTTCCTCCATAAGTCAGCGCCTCCAAGCGCTCTTCCCTAGCCATGCTAGTCATCTGACACTGTTCTGTATGAAAGCACAGCTTTTGGTTTAGAGGTGGAAACATCAGCTCATTGGTAAAGAGTGCTGTGCCTTTAGCAAGGAGCCGTGGCACAGAGAGGCGTTCAAATTGGATGAAAGCTTTGTGCTCACAAGAGCGTGCTTCCATAGGCTCCAATGGGAGCCTCGCTCTGATGCTGATAGACACGGCACAGAACCTAGCACAGCAAAGGGGGTAAGTCACGCAGCATATTTAAAATATATATGTATGTGAATATATACATATAGATTTATGCGTATATACACATATTGAAGTTCACAAAAAGAAAAAGCGCTCAGTTTATAATAAAATCAAACCTTTAATTGTATCCATTTAAAATAACACTTAAAATGCACTCTCATTGTGACATATTAAGAACATGATAACACTCAGTCATTATTTACTAAATGTAAATTATCTCTGAAAATAATAATGGTATAAATGAAAAAACTCTTTAATTCTATACATACAAAGTGCAGACAGGAGAGAGGAGTGTTTCTTGTTTTTAATGTTAAACCAATAGGATACCAATACATACTATTTATATGTGTACGGTGCAGTGGAACATTGGTCTCCACTTCACCACCATTCTTCTGCATGTGAACTTTCCTTGTGAACTTATTTTAAATGGATACAATAAAAGGTTTGATTTTATTATGGATTGAGCCCTTTCTCTTTTTTGTGAACTCCATAATCCTACTTCAGCTAAGCGTCACAATCTGCTCTATACCCTCTCTGCAAATTGACAATTAGAGGCCTATTTAACAAAGGTCTGTCGGACCTGATCCGACAGTGCGGATCAGGTCCGACAGACCTCACTGAATGCGGAGAGCAATACGTTCTCCGTATTCAGCAATACACCAGCAGCTCTTGTGAGATGCTGGTGCAACGCCGCCCTCTGCAGATTCGCGGACAATCGGCCGCCAGCAGAGGGGTGTCAATCAACCCGATCGTACTCAATCGGCCTGAATTGGGCGGATGTCTGTCTGCCTGCTCAGAGCAGACCGCTGCTTCATAACTAGTGTTTCACTGGGCTTCAAGCTCCATACGGAAGCTGATAGATATGCCCCTTAGAGACTAGCAGACTGCTGCGCTTGGGAGGATGTCATAATCCATCACTGGTGAAGCACGCCTTGAGCTGAGTCTCACGTGTAGCAAGGATTCGGCAGTGAGTTGAGATAAGACACGGTTACAGCATTCCTATAATTAGTAGAATATTCTGTTGCTCCACATGAAGATATCCGGATTTGCTTTACATCTTAAGCGGTTGGTTGAGGAACCGATAACACAAAAAGTTTGGACTCTAACAGTTTGAGAATTTTAATATTTTGTTCATTTTTCTGTGAATGTGCATTATATACACAAATTAACACATAAATATACACATATAAAAGCATATACATATATATTTACAGTTTAAACACAATACCCATAGTGTTAAGGCACTTTTCAGGGCTGTTTCTTTTCTAACATACCATATTCTCTCACTTTAACCCCTTGTAACTGCTTTGTGCAGTTATTGGAATAAAAAAATTCTCATTTATTTATTTTTTATGAAAAGAACTGTACACTTTATTTTTGGGGAAAATGTTTTCATTAACCAGAGATCTGATCCTTGGTTAATGAATTTGAGCGCAATGTGGTACCGCAAGCTCATGGTAGCATTAACTATCCACTTGCAATGGCTAGTTATTTAACGTGCCCGTTTACGGGTGCATGTTAAAATTATGCTCAACTTGTAATCTAGCCCTTTGTAACTTAACGGACAAAGATACAATGCAAAAGCACTTTGTTTTAATTTTAATCTTAGCTGCTTAAGATGGTGGAAACCATTAGGAGAGGGAGGGACCAATTAGGGGGATCAGGTAGGTGGTAGAGTAAGTGGATATCCGACCTACACTGCAGTTTTGTTTTTGTTTTTTAAAAGTCCTAAAACTTTATACTGGCAGTCTGTCTGACAGCACCTAACATGATGATTAGTAATGTGTGTGTGTGCGAGGTAGAGCTGTTTGGGAGGGATCAGGGAGGTGGGGAATTTCAGGGGGGAGGGTAATACCTACGTTATAATACTATTACCCATTCCAGTTAACTAACGGCTAGATTATGAGTTTTGCATCAGAGGCTATGCGGTGCTAACTAGCAGTTTTCTCTCACCACTCACCTGCAGCGCTGGTATTACGGGTTTTTCCAAACTGGCGTTAAAAGACAAGAAATGAGCGTTGAGCAAAATTGTGCTCCTTACCGCACTCCAATACCAGCGCTGCTTAAGTCAGGGGTGAGCTGGTTATACGTGCTTGTGCACGATTTTCCCATAGGAATCAACGGGGAGAGCCGGCTGAGAAAAAGTCTAACACCTGCAAAAAAGCAGCGTAAAACTCAGTAACGCAGCCCCATTGATTCCTATGGGGAAATAAAATTTATGTTTACACCTAACACCCTAACATGAACCCGAGTCTAAACACCCCTAATCTTACACTTATTAACCCCTAATCTGCCGCCCCCGACATTACTGACACCTGCATTATATTTATTAACCCCTAATCTGCCGCTCCGGACACCGCCGCCACCTACATTATACTTATGAACCCCTAATCTGCTGCCCCCAACATCGCCGACACCTACATTATATTTAATAACCCGTAATCTGCCGCCCCCAATGTTGCCGCCACCTACCTACATTTATTAACCCCTAATCTGCCGCCCCAACGTTGCGTCACTATACTAAATGTATTAACCCCTAAACCTAAGTCTAACCCTAACACCCCCTAACTTGAATGTAATTACAATAAATCTAAATAAAACTATTAATAACTAAATAATTCCTATTTAAAACTAAATACTTACCTGTAAAATAAACCCTAAGCTAGCTACAATATAACTAATAGTTACATTGTAGCTATCTTAGGGTTTATTTTTATTTTACAGGCAAGTTTGCATTTATTTTAACTAGGTAGAATAGTTATTAAATAGTTATTAACTATTTAATAACTACCTAGCTAAAATAAATACAAATTGACCTGTAAAATAAAACCTAAAATAAGTTACAATAACACCTAACACTACACTATAATTAAATAAATTAACTAAATTAACAACAATTAAATAAATTAAATTAAATTAGCTAAAGTACAAAAAAACCCCCACTAAATTACAGAAAATAATAAACAAATTACAAAATATTTAAACTTATTACACCTAATCTAATAGCCCTATCAAAATAAAAAAATCCCCCCCAAAATAAAAAAAACCCTAGCCTAAACTAAACTATCAAACGCCCTTAAAAGGGCCCTTTGCGGGGCATTGCCCCAAAGTAATCAGCTCTTTTACCTGTAAAGAAAAATTACAAACAACCCCCCTAACAGTAAAACCCACCACCCACACAACCAACCCCCCAAATAAAATGCTATCTAAAAAAAACCTAAGCTCCCCATTGCCCTGAAAATGGCATTTGGATGGGCATTGCACTTAAAAGGGCAGTTAGCTCTTTTGCGGCCCAAACCCTAATCTAAAAAATAAAACCCACCCAATACACCCTTAAAAAAACCTAACACTAACCCCCTGAAGATCGACTTACTGTTCTGAAGACCGGACATTCATCCTCAAGGAAGCGGCAGAAGTCTTCATCCAACTGGGCCGAAGTCCTCAACGAAGGCGGGAGAAATCTTCATCCAAGCCGGGCGAAGTGGTCCTCCAGACCGGCAGAAGTCTTCATCCAGATGGCATCTTCTATCTTCATCCATCAGACGCGTAGCGGGTACATCTTCAAGACATCCGACGTGGAGCATCCTCTTCAAACAAAGTCTTCTTACTGAATGACGGTTCCTTTAAGTGACGTCATCCAAGATGGCGTCCCTTAGATTCCGATTGGCTGATAGAATTCTATCAGCCAATCGGAATTAAGGTAGAAAAAATCCTATTGGCTGATGCAATCGGCCAATAGGATTGAGCTCGCATTCTATTGGCTGATTGGAACAGCCAATAGAATGCAAGATCAATCCCATTGGCTGATTGGATCAGCCAATAGGATTGAACTTCAATCCTATTGGCTGATTGCATCAGCCAATAGGATTTTTTCTACCTTAATTCCGATTGGCTGATAGAATTCTATCAGCCAATCGGAATCTAAGGGACACCATCTTGGATGACGTCACTTAAAGGAACCGTCATTCAGTAAGAAGACTTCGTTTGAAGAGGATGCTCCGCGTCGAATGTCTTGAAGATGGACCCGCTCCGCGTCGGATGGATGAAGATAGAAGATGCTATCTGGATGAAGACTTCTGCCCGTCTGGAGGACCATTTTGCCCGGCTTGGATGAAGACTTCTCCCGGCTTCATTGAGGACTTCGGCCCGGTTGGATGAAGACATCTGCCGCTTCCTTGAGGATGGATGTCCGGTCTTCAGAACAGTAAGTCGATCTTCAGGGGGTTAGTGTTAGGTTTTTTTAAGGGTGTATTGGGTGGGTTTTATTTTTTAGATTAACCCTAACTGCCCTTTTAAGGGCAATGCCTATCCAAATGCCCTTTTCAGGGCAATGTGGAGCTTAGGTTTTTTTAGATAGTATTTTATTTGACGGGTTGGTTGTGTGGGTGGTGGGTTTTACTGTTGGGGGTTGTTTGTATTTTTTTTTTACAGGTAAAAGAGCTGATTACTTTGGGGCAATGCCCCGCAAAAGGCCCTTTTAAGGGCTATTGATAGTTTAGTTTAGGCTAGGGTTTTTTTTTATTTTGGGTGGGCTTTTTTTTTATTTTGATAGGGCTATTAGATTAGGTGTAATTAGTTTAAATATCTTGTAATTTGTTTATTATTTTCTGTAATTTAGTGGGTTTTTTGTACTTTAGCTAATTTAATTTAATTTATTTAATTGTTTATAATTTAGTTAATTTATTTAATTGTAGGGTTAGGTGTTATTGTAACTTAGGTTAGGTTTTATTTTACAAGTACTTTTGTATTTATTTTAGCTAGGTAGTTATTATTAGCTAGGTAGTTATTTTAGCTAGGTAGTTAACTATTCTACCTAGTTAAAATAAATACAAACTTGCCTGTAAAATAAAAATAAACCCTAAGCTAGATACAATGTAACTATTAGTTATATTGTAGCTAGCTTAGGGTTTATTTTATAGGTAAGTATTTCATTTTAAATAGGATTTATTTAGGTAATAATATGAATTTTTATTTAGATTTATTGTAATTATATTTAAGTTAGGGGGTGTTAGGGTTAGGGTTAGACTTAGGTTTAGGGGTTTATACATTTAGTATAGTGGGGGCGGCAGATTAGGGGTTAATAAATGTTGGTAGGTGGCGGCGATGTTAGGGACAGCAGATTAGTGGTTAATAATATTTAACTAGTGTTTGCGAGGCGGGAGTGCGGCAGTTTAGGGGTTAATATGTTTATTCTAGTGGCGGCGATGTCCGGAGTGGCAGATTAGGGGTTAAAAAAATTATTTTAGTGTTTGCGATGCGGAAGGGCCTCGGTTTAGGGGTTAATAGGTAGTTTATGGGTGTTAGTGTACTTTTTAGCACTTTAGTTATGAGTTTTATGTTACGGCATTGTACCATAAAACTCTTAACTACTGACTTTTAAATGCGTTACGGATCTTGGAGGTAGAGGGTGTACCGCTCACTTTTTGTCCTCCCAGGACAGACTCGTAATATCAGCGCTATGGAAGTCCCATAGAAAAAAGACTTTACGAAGTTTACGTAAGTCGTTTTGCGGTAAGGCCAAAGAAGTGTACGGTGCCCCTAAACCTGCAAGACTCATAATAGCAGCGGTAGGGAAAAAGGAGCGTCAGGACCTGTTAACGCTGCTTGTTCAGCCTAACGCACAACCAGTAATCTAGCCGTAAGTAACCACTTCATTGCAGGGAATTTTTGAAGTCTGGTACGCATTTGCAATTAGCAGCTTTTTAATAACCAAAAAACAGTGACAAAGCCGTTTTCTACCTAGTTCTGAACAAAAGGGATCCTAGAGAAGTTTTTTTTTATCTTGTGTTATGACTCAACAAGTGGTAAGTAAATAGTTTCAGTGAGAAACATAAAGTTTGTGAAAAAGTTAATTTTTTTTTTTTATATGGTCACTTTTGGGGGCAAAATGGTGGCCTGAAATATACCAAAATGGGCCTAGATCAATACCTTGGGTTGTCAACTAAAAAATATATAGTTTTAATAAGTAAATAAGTAAAAAAACAAGGCTCTATTTCTGTTTTAATGGAGTGATAGCAAAAATGCTAGAAATAATAAAATAAAAATGATAAATGTTCACATTAAAATTCACTTTATATTTACACACTACAGGGCCGATTTATCATTCTGTGGGCGGACATAATTCGCTGTAGAGGATCATGTCCGCCGCACATCGATAAATGCCGACAGCATATGCTGTTGGCATTTATCATAGCACAAGCATTTCTCGTGAAATGCTTGTGCAATACTGCCCCCTGCACATTCACGGCCAACGAGCCGCTAGCTGGGGGTGTCAATCATGATTGCTGTCCGCCACCTCAGAGGCGGACGAGTTAAGGAGCAACGGTCTTAAGACCGCTGCTTCTTAACTTCAGTTTCAGGGGAACCTGAAACTATGGGGTAGATGATAAATCTACCCCTACATATAATTAATCATGGACAAATAAAAATAAACTTAGACATGTAGTAACACAATCACATGATGCTTTTTTATATTTATCTATAATAATAAAAATGATTTTTTTTTTGTAAGGATATGACACATTAATGTATGTAATTATTGTAAAATGGAAATTGTAAAATTTATATAGAGGAGATGTGTATTCAAATTGGTGCACTCTCTTTAATAGTAGAAAGTAAACACTTGTGTTAGAAACGTTTTTTGATTTATATATATATATGTGTGTGTGATCTATACTCACTCAATCTCTTGGCTTTATATATATATATATATATATATATATATATATATATATATATATATATATGTATATATATATAGTCAACATAATTCAAATGATTTTATTACATTTTTGGTGGGTTTTACATGTTTTAAAAATGTTTTAGGAGGCCACACTAAGAAGTATTGGGATAGCGCGACCAGATCCATGGATATGTTTGTGCTGCTTCTTACTCCTATAAAGGTTATCTGTACTAGTTAGCGCTAGGGATGGGCGAATGGGTTTATATTCGAATTCGAATGTTAGAACGAATGTTATTGTAGAAATTCGATTTACATAATCGAATGTTGATAAGAACGAATGTTCTTAAAAATTCTATTATCGAATGTTATTTATAGTTTTTGAATGTCACTTTCTACCATTCGAAGTAGAATGTCACATTCGAAGTCAAATATTACATCCGGATTCGAATGTCACATTCAAATACGAATATTACATTTACAAAACACAGTTGTAGACTAGAAATACTATTTCAATTTTTATTTGACATTCGAATTCGAATGTAGCATTCAAATTCGAATATTACATTTATAAAACACAGTATTAAACTAGAAATACTATTTTAAATTCAAATGTTACAGTTGCAGACTAGAAATACTATTTTGAATTTTACATTTGAATTCAAATGTAACATTCAAATTCGAACATTACATTTATAAAACACCGTTGTAGACTAGAAATACTATTTTGAATTTGAATGTGACATTCAAATTTCAATGTGACATTAGAATTCAAATATTACATTTATAAAACAGTATTAGACTAGAAATACTCTTTCGAATTCGAATGTTACATTCGAATTCGAATGTAGCATTCAAATTCTTATATTACATTTATAAAACACAGCTGCAGACTAGAAATACTATTTCGAATTTGAATATTACATTCGAATTCGAATGTCACATTCGAATTTGAATACTACATTTCGAAATTGAATGTGATATACATGGCTAAACATTATATTATTCGAACAAATATTTTCGAATGTTATTGAAAAATTTGAAAATAAAAAATTTGAAAATAACATTTTAGAATGTTATATAAACATTCGAAATTCAATTTGAATGAATGTATAAAAATTTGTTTTAAATTCAAATTTTTAGAAACGTTTGCCCATCCCTAGTTAGCGCTCCTTTAAATCCTTTTCTGTGGCGCCAAGACTGAATGTGAGGTGTTTTGTTTCATGGAGACCAAAGCGTACATGTTCCAGAACTGTTGCCTGGACCCTGACCTTTGCAAAGTTTTTAGAACACTCTACCTTGTTAACCATTCTATTAAGATATGCATTTATTGGACTGATACTCTTGTTCTTGTGTTCTTGATAACTGAAGCTGCTCTTTTCCTGCACTACTTGCTTCAACTTTGAACTCATGTAATTGATCTAATAATAATAATACCTGCAGAACAATCAATATTTTCCCAATAAAATGACTACACAAACTGGACTTTGACAACATGCTTAATCCCTTAAAGGGACACTCAAGTCAAAATTAAACTTTGATGATTCAGATAGAGCAGCTCATTTTAAACAACTTTCCAATTTACTTCTATTAAAAAAAATGTGCACAGTCTTTTTATATTACATTTTCTTTAGTCCCCAGCTCCTACTGAGCATGTGCAAGAATTCACAGAATAAACGTATATGCATTTGTGATTGGCTGATTGCTGTCACATGATACAGGGGGAGTGGAAAAAGACATAACTTTGAAATTTGTCAGAAAAAAAATGTATTACTTATTTGAAGTTCAGACTAAGTGCCATTGCATTCTCCTTTTATTATGCATGCATTGATTATGCAAATCTACTGCATTTACTGGTCCTTTCAGAATTTGTTCCAGAATAAAGTGCTCTAACAGAAAACAACATTTGTATACTGTAATGTCTCTTTAAACCGTGCATTATATTGAGAAGGTAAATACTTTATTGCTATCATTTTGCCTAGAAAATATGCACTAATGATACTTCTGTATGAAGTGAAGAACTGGTTGCCCTCAATATGACTGTGATGAAGATAAATTGCCACATATAGGCAGTATACATCTCCATTAACATATCACTGCTTTACATTTGTGTAATTTATGTTAAAGAAAAAAACGTACAAGTGAATTCAGCTCAGTATTACAAGCTGCACAGTTTCAGCTTCTAAGTGTAACAAGGAACATATTTTATCTCACTTTCCCGCCGTTTGTAATTATTGAAGACAAAAAGCAGCATCTGACATTTTTTTACATTTATGAGGGGATCTGGAAGATTTTACAGTTAAACTTTATTACACAAACGTTGAATCATATTGTCAGGTAGGTGCTCTTATAAGCTATCCACTACACAGAGGGAAAAGCTTAGAATAATAATGTTTAAAGCTACACTTGAGCAGGCAGCTGGATTAAATGTAACTGCTGTACAAGTTACACATGCATAAGGAACTTGGCTCCAATCTGCCTTAAGTGTATAATGTGAAATTGTTTATTAATAAATTCTAAACAGCTGTTTAGAATTGATTAAGAATTCACATGTAGAATGCAGAGTTACACTTTTACAGGCCTGAACAAACTCAATATGGGTGAAAATTTCAACTAAAGGATTACAAGTGGAGTGAAAAAATATTAGAGCTATTGAGAGCTAATTAAGTTAAAGCAATATCATTTTTATTCTTACACTTAGGTTGCAAGTTGTAAGTAACATGATAGCACTCAAGTCAAAGCTTTATGCAAGCTAACGTCTGGAGGTTCGATAGCATGTCTGCGCTAACTCCCTCACCTAACAGATCTCTATGAGGTGCGCTACAAAAGTCAAGTCTGGCTTTTGTTTGAATGCTAACTCAAAGGTGCGCTAAGTGCGTAAAAGTTAAAACAACATATTTTTTTACTGAGTGAAGAACAAAACTATTTCGACTATATATATTTTTAAAATAATAAAAATAGTGCTAACATTCTTTTAAAAAGTGTTTTAAGGAATATGTAATATGACAAGGTGTTCAACTGGGAAGGGCTCAAAGGTGTATATGTATGTATGGGGATGTGTTTGTGTGTATTTATGTATGTGTATGTATGTGTACATATGTATGTGCACACATGCATACAAACAAATACATACACATATGAACATACACACCAATCTACATACAAATATATAAACACACATATATTTATATACAGGCCCGGACTGGCCATAGGGCATACAGGGCAAATGCGGGCCTTGCTGCTATATAGATGCCCCATCCCATCCTCTCTTAATATGAGTAACAATAGGAAAGCTGTAAAAGTACATGTCATGAGATGCAGGACACAGCAAAGATGGTACAACTCGATTTTATTGCAGAGCAAGGAAATAAACATCTGGTAGCATTGATCTCACTTAGTAACTCCGACACAGGCAAACTGACCTAAGCCCCGCCTCCATCATGTGACGTCACTTCCCACTCTCATCACATCTTCCCCCTTTTCAAAGGACAAAGCATACATTTTTTTTCATTTGAATACAACAAATAACAAGGTATACAACAACAGTTTTGCATAGTATATAACAAATAACAAGTTACAGAAAATATAAACAACATGAATTACATCCTGACTTGAACATCGGGGTAGACTACCCTAGTCCACAGTGACCATGGGATTATTCTGCCCATACTTCCGGTCACTGTTCTAACTAATGTTAATCCCAATATCGGGCCGGCAATTTCACCACTCTTCCGCTTGATGTAACTCTACATGAACTGTCCTCTGATACAGAAGAAGGTGATTGAGAGTCTGCTGGAGGCAAAGACATATCCCCGCTGTGATCTTGCTGAGGGGAAGGCACCCCTTTTAAAACAGGGTAGGGTGGTACTGAGGCACCCAGTTCCAAACTCTCAGGTACAGGCTGAAGATGTTTTCGATTATGGCGTGTTACTGTCCCTCCATCAGTAAGGACTACATAAGACCTTGGTTCGGGAGAGCGTCCAATTACCGTAGCAGGTGTCTTCCATTTCTTCTCATCATCCAGTTTAATTCTGACACTTTGCCCCGCATTCAGTTCCTGCAAGGGCCTCACAGAATGTCTCCTGTCGTGCCTTTTCATCCCTCCTAAGGACTTCGTCCCAAGGAATAGAGCTAGTTGGCTGGAAGACACCCACAGAGGGTAAGGTAGTGTGAATCTAGTCCTAGCATCAGCTGTGCCAGGCTAAACCCCGTGGCTTGAATGGGAGTCGCCCTATAGGAAAAGAGGGCCAGGTACAGCTCAGATTGCTTCAAAATTAATTTTGTTGTTTGAAACTGCCCTTTCAGCCATTCCGTTGGTCTGCGGGTAATGTGGACTTGATGTGGAATTTATAAAATCATATTCTCTGCTGAAAGAACTGAACTCTGTGGAAGCGAACTGCATTCCGTTATCACTCAGCAACTCCATTGGTATGCCCCACTGGGCGAACAAACTCTTGAGATGAGTGATAACGGCTTGACTTGTGATTTCATTCAAAGGTGCAATTTCCAAATATGGAATAGTAGTTGATCACGACTAGGAACTTTTTCCCGTGCAGTTCGCACAAATCAGCAGCTATTTTCTGCCACGGGCCTGCAGGCAGCAGAGTAGAAGTCAAGGGCTCCCTTCTCTGAGTAGGCCGGCGTTCCCAGAAAAAGGCACATTTAGACACATGGCTTGCAATGTCAGAACTGATTTCCAGGCCACCATACTGCCGTAGCTGCCCTTTCTCTGCACTTTGTAATGCCTAAGTGGCCATTGTGAATCCTGTTTAACATCTCCTGCCGCTAACAGGAATAACAATGCGGTCCTGGAACAGCACCAACCCATCCAGCCGTGAGCTGCTACCTTTCTGACTGGTAAGAACTTAAAGACATCCAGGCTGCCCGACTCTCGGGCCAACCTTCTTTTATGTACTTTATAACTTCTTGAAGGTCTGTATCTAAATATGTCTCTTTCTTTATTTGTTCTAGCTTGAAGAAATGGATTTGGAGGTCAGAACTGAATCTACATACACATTCACATCTGATTCCGTTGAAGACTCTTCAGCAGCAGCCAGCGGGCACATGCACTGCCTGAACGTTGAACCTGAGCAGCCTCATTAGAAGTCTCTGTCATCTTAGGGGTGTTTTGTCAATATCATATGAGTTGATTAGAGGGACTAATGGTTTATGGTCAGTCTCCAGACTAAATTTCTGTAAACCCACTAGGTAACCCACTAGGTAACGCTGAAAGCGCTCACAGGCCCAAACTGCAACAAGGCTCTCTTTCTCAATTTGGGTGTATTTTAACTCAGCAGCCGTCAGTGTACGGGAACAGTAGGCGATGGGCTGTAGTTTGTTTTCATTCAACTGCAGGAGGGCGGCCCCTAACCCATAACTGCTCGCAACAGCACTAACAACAGACTTTTTAAAAAAGGGTTGTAGAACCCCAACACTGGGGCAGACCCCAGCAGGGACTTGACCTGCATAAAAGATTCTTCCTGTGAAGGTCCCCAGACCCAGGCAACATCTTTCTTTAGCAACTCTGTGATAGGGTGTAGTATTGTGGATAAATCTTGAAGGAACCTGCCCACATAATTTACAAGGCCCAATATTTGTCTCAGCTCATGTACATCAGAAGGACTTTTCATCTGTTCAATAGCACATATTTTCTCGGGGTCTGGCTTGATGCCATCCCCATTGATGATATGCCTAAAGTAACATAACTCAACTTTCCTAAAATGGCATTTCTCTTTATTTAGCTTCAGCCTGGAATCTCTGATAGTCTGCAGCACACAGCTCGATCGCTGATCACGTTCCTCCAATGTAGACCCATACACCAAGATGTCGTCCATGACGACTTCCGTGCCCATGTGGTCTCTTAGGAGAGAACTCATTTCTCTTTGAGAGATTTCAGGAGCAGAGCATATCCCGAAGGGGAGTCTGCAGAAGCAAAACCGACCTACCGGTGTAATGAAGGTAGTCAGTTTGCGGCACTTTGGATCTAGAGGTATCTGCCAGAAGCCGCTAGAAGCATCCAATGTAGAGAAGAACTTCGCTCCAGCCTATTTCGGCGCTATGTCTTCAAGTGTCAGCAGCACATATCTCTCTCTCTCTTCACCGCCTCATTCAGCCTTTTCAAGTCTACGCAAATGTGTACCTTCCCATTTTTCTTTGCAACAGGCACAATGGGGGCACACCAGTCAGTTGCTTCAACAACCTCTGCAATAACCCCCATATTCTTCATACGCAGAAGCTCCTTCTCCACTTGAGGCATGAGCGGGAATGGAATTCTACGGGGAGTGGTAATGCTGTATGGGACTGCGTCACCTTTAAAGGGACAGTATACACTCATTTTCATATAACTGCATGTAATAGACACCACTTTAAAGAATAAGATGCACAGATACTGATATAAAAATCCAGTATAAAACTGTTTAAAAACTTACTTAGAAGCTTTCAGTTTAGCTCTGTTGAAAATGTAGCTGGAAAGCCCACTGCAAGTGGGAAATAAGACACTCCCCCCCTCCCCCTTCTTTTGCATATGAAAAGACCCTTTACACAAACAGGAGCAAGCTGGAGAAGGTAGCTGACGGTATTCACATAAAACTTTGGGGCTTGGTTAGGAGTCTGAAAATCAAAGCAATGTTATTTAAAAATAAGCAAAACTAAACATTTTTTTTTTAAAACTTCAAGGGGTATATAAATAGATCATCTACAAAACATTTATGCAAAGAAAAAATGAGTGTATAATGTCCCTTTAAGTGATATACGGACTGGGTTGCAATTCAGTAGGCCCAATTCACCAAACATATCTTCTGAGATATCATTCACTCTGGCTACTAGGCCCAAACCACAGGCTGCTTTTCTGCTCAATAAGTTGTTAACACACTGACCTCTAATCACATGTACGCACATGGTGAATTTCCTTTACTTGTACTCGCAGCTGGCATGAAATTTCCCCGCACAATCAATGCGGCCACCAGGTCTATGGACTTTTGTTGTGACTCTCAACAGCTGGGGCTGTCGAGGCAGTTTTATGAATGCTGCAAGAGAAATTACAGTAATGTCTGCTCCTGTGTCAATCTTAAAGGCAACTTTGGTTCCAATTACAGTAAGAGTAACTCCCCAATCATCTTCTGAACCCGGCCATTCAACAACAGACCCTACAAAGGACACTTCTTGACCCTCCTGGTCGCTATCCATCTGCATCTCCTTAATATATTCAGTCTTACAAACCACTTCAAAATGGCCCATCCTGTTACATTTTCTACATCTTTTATCTTTAGCAGGGCATATGACACTCTGATCATGGGCACGGTTGCACCGTGTGCATCGGGCATGCTGCGCCCATCCACTTCTGGACCTATTTGTTGTCCTTGGTATATCGCACACACTGTGCCTTTCGCTAGCAGCTCTCCTGAACTGCTGCACTCCATCCACAATACTCTCAGACCTCAGATCAGCACTTTGCTTTTTCACCAGTTAACTCTGGCGGGTCATCCTAATAGCCCATCTAATGTTAAATCAGGCTCTAACTGCAGCTTCAGTGAGACTTCAGCATCTGCAATTCCAATCACTATTCTGTCTCTGATTTGCTCTTCTTTAGCAACACCAAACTCACAGAATTCAGCTAGTTCATACAGGCTGCGCACAAATGACTCCACAGATTCTCCCACACGCTGAGCATGTTTGTGAAAACAAGCCCTATCATGAATCACATTTCTTTTGGGCACAAAGTGGGCACTAAATTTATTCATAGCTATTTCAAAGTCAAATTCTTCCTCTTCTTGGAAAGTAAAGGCATTGAACACTGGCTCCACATCTTTCCCCATAGAGTATAAAAGAGAATTAACTTGTACTTCACTACTCTCCTTGTCCAGCTTGGAAGCAATCCTGAAGCGCTGAAACCGCTGACGCCATGTGGGCCAAGCTGCAGGCTGAGAGAAATCAAAAGGCTCAGGTGGGGTAAGCTTTGACATTGTCATCAATCAGGAAACAGAAGCGCAGGCAAGAACTTCTGACACCATGTCATGAGATGCAGGACACAGCAAAGATGATACAACTCTATTTTATTGCAGGGCAAGGAAATATACATCTGGTAGCATTGATCTCACTTAGTAACTGCCACACAGACAAATGGACCTAAGCCCCGTCCCCACCCGGTGATGTCACTTCCCACTCTCATCACAATAAATATTCTGTCTGGCTGTTAAACAGAGGTGCTACAGAATGGAGTTCTGGTCTATGATGGCTACCTATCTGACAGAAGTCCGTGGGCTGCTCTGCCTTTAAATGTCTGTGCCTATTTTTGTTCCCAGTCCGGTCCTGTTTATATATATATATATATATATATATATAAATATATAAAACCTTGTCATAACATATTCCTTAAAATACTAAACATATTTTTATTGAGGTTATGAGAAAAATTACATAAAGTATTCATCCAATTACAATGAGAAGAAAACATTGAGACATATATTATTTACCCGTATACATAGCAAAGAAGTAGTGATATAACAAGTCTGGGCATAAATTCTGTGTGTCTCTGGAAGAACATAAACACAATAACAATGAATTATACAGCTATGTCTAAGGTTCATACTGCCAGCATTGTGGATAAAGAGATTTACAATAAGTATCTAGTGAATATAAATAGTATTGCAAGACATGCTTAACTAGGATGTCAATAAAGGAGAGTGGAACCTCATTTTTATATTATATATATATGGAAAATATGATTTCCACATTGCCATAATGAACATTTATAAAGTTATTTATTCTAGTGAAATTGGGACAGATGTGGATTAGTTTTTGTTTTGTCGCTTTTGGACCAAATTAGCGGGGAAGGGGGAAAGGAAGTTCAGCGGGCAAGAGCCGCTCAAAGTGGAATGGGGGAGGGAATGGGGAGCGGAGCCATGTAGGATACCAGAATAGTAAAGCGGGGGGAGTTAGTGAAGGTCACGTTATGTAGTTACAAAGGTAGACTTCAAAGGGAGGACCTGCTGTCTATATGCCTAATAGGGCGGAACCTAGCTTGGTCAAGGTATAAAAATGAACGAAATAAGGTGTTTCTAGTACGTATGAGATAGCATCTATTCAATAATGCTCCATATAGTGTATAGCAGCTGAGTTATATCACTGTTAACTCTATCCAATATTAGGTATATCCAATATTAAGTATCGAAATTAGAAAAGAATTAGCTGTAACTCCGGAAGGAATCTTGAGGATTTATATCACTATGAACTGCTATCACTGGGGCTTATAATTTAAGTTGTAAATGTATACATAGAAAGTAGAAAGTGATGACTCCATGTCACTTAGGAGGTTGTTACAAAGTTGTGGCACTATGACCATTTGCAGAAAAATGAGTTTTGGTAAAGCTTAGTATCTAGAAGTGTATTTTCCTGAAATGATATAGACCATGTAAAGAGTGGAGTATCATAAGCATGGATATATTAATACTAAAATAATGGAGGTCTAAACTATGGCACAAGGCAGGTTAAAGAGAAGCCTAGAGTACCAAGTTATAGGAGTACACAAATAAACCAGACATCAAAAACTAGGTCACTATAGGCACAGTTATACATATATTTCAAACTGCCCTTTCATTAAATTAAGATCATTAGACCAACTGTTATGGCTGCCAACAGCAGGACCATATTAGACACATATGTAGTATTATAAGGAGTCTAGGTACCTTTGTTACTTATATCTATATTGGATTAGTAAGGTAATTTGGAAAAAAGCATTATTGTTACTTTTGCAAGGAGCTAGGAATATACAGGGGTTTAAGGAATATGTCAGTATCCATATATAATGGACATATGATTCCACTGTATATTAAAACATAGAACTCAGAACTTAGTAAAAACAACATTAAAAAGCACAATTATTAACAGTAGAAAATATGCACAGGCCTGACTAATAACTAGGGAGGAAAGGGCTACAAACAGATCAGGATTATTACCACTTATGTAGTTCAGGCAGGTATGACTAGTTAATTCTGACGTATCTAGTATCCTTAGGCACATACTAATAATACCATAGTGGAGTCTAAATATATGTACTTGGGCATAGTATATACGATTAGAGTTAAGGCAAGATGCAAGATATTTCCTCAAAGCATATCCATAAGACCTGAACATCCACTTTGAAAATAAATTTAAGTAAACTTGTAAAAACATAACCAGTCACATTATGCAGGCAAGCGTATAGTTTGTAATAGAATAAGATAACTGTTTGTATCTATATTGCCACTAGTAGAAAACTAATAGCATACTTAGGTATAATACAAAGGCAAATAGGTAGACAGGGATAATCTCTGAAAGAGATACATATGGTAATAGCGAGGTGGGATATGTAATAGGCTTATAGAATATAAAATGGTCTGTGGTCATGCCATGCACCTGATACCTAAAAACCATTGTCGAATCATCCGGTAGACAACACCATGGCAACAACAGTAGTCCTGCATGTGGAACATTTACATATATAATAAGGGTACATTGTGGTGAGAGTCAAAAATAAGAGAGTCAGGTTATGAGCCAATGTGATGTAATAGTAGCCAGGCTTATGAACCTAAAGTTTAGTTAATACCAGACTTATAAGTTACAGATAGTCCATAATAGCTGCAGACTAATAACTTGTGTATATCAAACTCCACATCAGACATTTTAATCATGTCGCCATAAAAGTCAGTCTGTGAGGTTGTAACTAAAAGTACAGGGTATATATAGAGTTCTTCAACTGTTTTAGGGATACCGAACAGATGAAGTGCTGCGACCCCTCCTCATCCAATACCACACAAAACAAAAGAGCTGCGTATGCTTGCCTGTACTAATGGCCCCATTATCCAGACTGTGAAAGATGAAATCTTGTCAGCCAAACTGTATTCCCAGCGATCCGGAGAGAACGGTCCCCAAGTAGGGATCACAATGAGAGCAAAACCGCTTATGTGCAGCCATTCCTCCCAGCAATTTACTACAGGCGGGTTATTAGGCATGAACCCGGTGTGCCAAAGAGGGGTTATATTAAGATTGATAGCGGAAGAGAACACAGTGTTATCGGAGAGCCTGGCTCCTGATCTCTCAGGATAGAGGTGGGTTCAGAAGTGTTGTGACCACACTCAGATGATTTTGCATCAGGCAACTGACAACCTATCCCTTCCTCTGAGTAAACAGCTTCCCCCTCTGTGTGTTGTATGAGGACCACCTAGGTCTGGTGTGATGGTGTCACTGAATTACACTGTGGCTCAGAAACTAGAGTTGTAGGTAGCTGTATACGGGACTGGAGCTCCATACACTCCGCCGCTGCTATCTCTGACATCACGTTATGTTCGGAACTGCCTCTAATGGCGCCACTCAGACAAATGAAGTGGCTGGTCATGCAATGCTCTATTTCCTTTAGGCAAGCCCTTATTTCAAAGTAGAAGTCCTCCATTGTCAATGACAGAGCCGATGATCCTTGATAGGTCGAGCTGGCTTGTGAATGTAAGAGGAGTACGGCTATTAAGATGGCGGGGCACCCCGTGTGGCTTCACTGCACTTAGAAGTGTATGGAGTCCATTAGTCCGCAAAAATTATATGTTTCCAGATTTTCTGTAACATGGGGCAATTATCTGAGGCCTTCAGCATGTAAAATAAAGAAAGTTTCAGGGATTATACCTATGTAATACTCCATAAAGTTGCCCAAAGATCAGGAGCTACATAAAAACACGTCTGATCCCCATGAAAGTTGGCTCCGCCCCCCTTAAAATACTTTTTATACATTTATATTAATAATAAACATATATGTGTGTGTAATAAATGTATATGTGTGTAATAATTTAATAATGTTTACGTTTTTTTAAAGTATTTTTATTTTAGCTCCAACTACTTTAGATCTCCAGAAACTTTTTAGCGATTGAGCGCATTATTCACAACTTGTAATATGAGCTCTGATTTGCGTGGGAGCACTATCCATTGAAAGTATATAATGTGCTAATGAGATAATGGCCGCTACTTGTTATACCAGATTGTGCATCATATTCATGGCACTTATTATCTGGGCCTAAATTCTAAACAAATGTTTGCTGAACATTAGACTTACATTTTTAGCAGCAAATAATCATTTCCCCTTTATCAAATGTAACATTCAGTGTAACATTCAATTATTTAAAAGGAAGTTAATATATATATATATATACATACAGTGCTTTAGTTGTAAGAAAAAAGGTGCTCACTGATTATTGATTGATATATTGGGCCCATTTATCATGCTCCAAATGGAGCTTGTGGGTCCGTGTTTCTGGCGAGTCTTCAGACTCGCCAGAAACAGCAGTTATGAAGCAGCGGTCTAAAGACCGCTGCTCCATAACCCTGTCTGCCTGCTCTGAGCAGGCGGACAGGAATCGCCGGAATTCAACCCGCTCGAATACGATCGGGTTGATTGACACCTCCCTGCTGGGGGCGGTGTTGCACCAGCAGCTCTGGTGAGCTGCTGGTGTAATGCTGAATACGGAGAGCCTGGTCCGGTCTTGGAGTGCAGTTCCCTTCTGTGTTTTGTATTTCTCTGGGTGATTACATCCACCTGTGCACCTCTCCTTTGTTCTCAGTTTGTTTGGCTTTGTGAGCTTGCATGGTGTGGCTGCGTTAGGGACACAGGCAGTGGAAAGGACCTTGACGTGGTGCCTAAACTTTTCCCATTTGGCCAGATGCGGTATCTAACCTTTCCAGTTGTGATTTTATCTTAGCTGTGAGCTAGCTGGTGAGTGCTGGGTGTCTATATGTGTTGTATCACTTTTTGTTTGTAATCCCCCTTATTTTTTGCACCCATTCCGGACTGGGGTTAACTGCCTGTGGCTCTGGTGACATCACAGCTTTTTTGGAGTGCTATTTAGCACCCAGGGCTGGGATGTTGCTGAGTCACTGGAGGTGTACCTGGTCCAGTCTTGCAGTGCAGTTCCCTTCCGTGTTTTGTATTTCTCTGGGTGATTACATCCACCTGTGCACCCCTCCTTTGTTCTCAGTTTGTTTGGCTTTGTGAGCTTGCATGGTGTGTCTGTGTTAGGGACTCAGGCAGTGGAAAGGACCTTGACGTGGTGCCTGAGCTTTTCCCATTTGGCCAGATGCGGTATCTAACCTTTCCAGTTGTGATTTTATCTTAGCTGTGAGCTCGCTGGTGAGTGCTGGGTGTCTCTATGTGTTGTCCCTGCGAGTGGTGAGATGTTTTCCATGGAAGTATTTACCTAGCTCTCTGCTAGGTAAAACTTTGCAATGGGGGACTAAGAACACAAGGAGAAACCGGTGTGTTTTTAAACTTGAATATTGCACCTAATACAAAACAAATTACGCTGTTTATAGTGCCCTGCATTTTGCTGATATTTTCACATGCATAAGCTTTCCTTTCAGAGTAATTAGTAGTTTGAGTATTTTGATAAAAACTCACCAGATTTTTTTACTGGCGAGAAAAAACAGTGAGATCTGTGGTGCAAAAGGGTTTTCAGAATTATGCTGGGATTGGGGAGAAACTTTTATATATGCCCATGGAACCGTGTTCTGACAAAATGCCGATGGACATTTGGCCGACAGCATTCTGTCAGATGGACAGAATGCTGAAGCATGTTCCGAGTTTGGTCGAGGGCAGTGTCAGGGTGCCAGGAACCAGACTGAGACAAGAAGTGCAAAAATAATCACACTTTTATTAATAGCAAAAAATAATAAAAATTCCACAAGTCAAATAACAAGCCAGGAATCAAAACCAGAGCTGGTAGTCAGACGAGCCGAGTCAGGAGCCAAAGCGAATAGTCAGACAATCCGGAATCAGGAACAAGGAAAACAGCAGAGTCAGGAACAAGCCAGGGATCAGGAACCAGGAAGGATGTCAGGCAGCCAGGTAATACACAGGAACTCTCACAAACAGGTCTAAGACAACGCAAAGGCAAAGCATACTGAACAGAGGCCCTTTAAATAATAAGTGATGACATCACAATTCTGAGACTGCATCCTGTTTCACATGGATGATGCACACCAGTCTGGCCATAAAAGGAAGTGCAGGAATTGAACAGCATCCCCACAATGCACCATAGTCAGGAAGAGAGGTGAGTAAAATGGCTGCCAGCAGCAAATGGCAAACACAACAGGGAAAAAACCCTGACAGTACCCTCCCCTCAACGACCCCTCCCCCACGGGAGGACAAATGGCTTATTGGGTAAACAGGCATGGAAGGCACAGAGGAGGGCGGGAGCATGAACATCAGAGGAGGGAACCCAAGAATGCTCCCCCGGACCGTAGCCTCTCCAGTGAACCAAATACTGTACACGGCCCCTGGACATACGAGAGTCAATAATGCTGCTGACCTCATACTCCTCATGGTTGTCAACAAAGATAGGACGGGGACGAGGCAACACAGTGGTAAACCAATTACAAACCAATGGTTTCAAGAGGGAGACATGAAAAACATTGGAGATGCGCATAGCAGGAGGAAGGTCAAGAGCATAGGCCATAGGATTAACTCGTCAGAGTATTCGAAAAGGACCAACATAATGGGGAGCCAATTTATTGGAAGGCACACAAAGGTTCAAGTTGCGAGAGGACAACCAAACTCTCTCACCAACCTGGTAGGAAGGTGCGGGCAGACGCCTACGATCAGCCTGGAACTTTTGGCGCTGCATAGAACGATGAAGGCAATCCTGAATCTGCACCCACGTGGAACGGAGTTGCCGGAGATGCTCCTCCAAAGCCGGAATACCCTGAGACATGAATGAATCAGTGTTACAACTCTATTATAATATTCTCTAATTACATCAAATAAATTTCTTGTGAGGATTTCTTGTAAGCATTTATAGAATTGGTGCACTTAAATTGTTAAATGAATAACTTAAGCAAAGTGATAGATGTGACAGGCAGGTTAACAACAATCTGTGTCAGAGTTAACCTATCTGTCTTAATATTTGCCCAAATGTACTATTACTTCAGAGTCACTGAAGACACGAAGGATATAGTTTTAAGCATAAACAAGAGTCACAGAACCATATATGATTAAGCCACAGGTTTCAATAAAGGTGGATGATTGGTTACAACTGGAACAGGGAAAACAGTCTAAGCACAAAGTGTATAACACATACGACCTGTTTAGGAGCTTGTGGAAATAGAGACCGGAGCTGCAGCAGAGTTCCCTGGGTTTTGCTCTGAGTTCAGCGTGTAGTACTGTGCTGACATACAAGTAGGAAGCTTGCGAGTGTGAGGAGAGAGAAGCGGCAGTAGCTGATGACGTCAATCCGCTTGCTAGCGGTTCTGTGTGAGAGCTGCTGTGAGCTGCAGCTCAGGAAGAGATTGTGCTGTAAGGAAGGTGAGAGAATCTTCAACAGCTGATTGCTAATTGGCTCAGGTGGTTTTTCATGCAGTGATGGGAAACAATAATCCAGCAATGAGTTCAGAGAAGCGGTGGGGTTTTATAGGGAGGTAAGGTCAATATTTAAAGGAACAGTAGAAATTACACTAAAGGTTCTGACATAGCCCCCCCAAAAAGGAACCCACCATGAGGGTTCATGGAGCTGGTCAATCAGGGTTTCGACGATGAAATAAAGAAACACATCTCGGGGCAGATACAGATGTAGCTGGCTCCCAAGAATCCTCAGAATGATCAAAGTCCTTCCAATGTATCAGGTATTCAAGAGTTCCGCGTCTACGTCTTGAGTCAATGATAGATTGCACCTCATATTCCTGATCTTGTGAAACGGAATGCGAGACTGTATTTGCAGGTAATTTGTCAGATAGACAAGGTTTCACCAGAGATACGTGAAATGTGGGATGAATTTTATAGACATCGGGAAGGCGAAGAGTAACAGTCGCAGGATTTTTAATATCCACAATTGGAAATGGACCAATAAATAATTTACTCAACTTCTTTGAGGGGGTGTGCAGTTTTAAGTTTTTTGTCGATAACCATACAAGTTGTCCTACCTGATAGTTGGGTTGAGGTGTGTGACGTAGGACATAGTACTTTTTATGTGAAGCTTGAGCATGTTGTATGTTATGTCGAGCAATGGTGAAAGTTTGGGAGATATCATTTACAGTGTCATTCACTTTTGGGTTGGAGCTTGGTAAGTATGGTAAATAAGAGATTCTAGGATGCAAGCCATAGTTGATGTAGAATGGACTGAGACGAGTGGAGGAGTTGGAGGCATTGTTGTAGGCAAACTCTGCCAAAGCTAAGTGTTTTGCCCACATGTCTTGTTGATTGGAGCAGAAGCAATGAAGATACTGTTCCAACCATTGGTTGGTTCGTTCAGCTTGCCCATTGGATTGGGGGTGATAAGAGGTCGTAAGCTTTTGAGTGATTTGCAGAGTTTGACAGAGAGATTTCCAAAAGTGTGAGGTAAATTGTGAACCCCTGTTGGAGAGTATCACTGTGGGGAGTCCATGTAACCGAACTACTTCTTTAATGAATAACTCACTGGTTTCCTGAGCTGTCGGCAACCCAACTGCAGGAATAAAACGTGCCATTTTACTCAAGAGGTCCACTACAACTAATATTGTAGTAAAGGAAGAAGAACTTGGTAGGTCAACAATAAAATCCATAGCAACATGTGACCAGGGAGTTTCAGGAACAGGATAAGATTGAAGTAACCCAATTGGGAAGTGACGTGATGGTTTGGAAGTCGTACAAGTTGTACATTGTGTTATGTAATCACGAACTGATGAGGTCATCGCTGGCCACCAATAATGTCACCGTAATAAGTCCAGAGTTTTACGAAGACCTAAATGTCCAGATATTGGAGAGTCGTGACAAGTGTAAAGCAGTTGTGACCTATATTGAGGTGGTATGTAAAGCAGGTTTCCATGGTAACATAAACCATCTGGTTTAGTTTGCAGAAGGTGTATTGGTTTTGTGGTATCTTGAGTTTGTCAGGATTGAAAATCCAGATGTGAGGCTATAAGCAAACCGAGAATTTTAGATTTAGGTATGACCGTGGATGGAACTCCTTCATAAGATGGTCTAGCATCACGCCTGGAGAGTGCGTCAGCCTTACCATTATGACTTCCCGGGCGGTACATGATGAGAAAATCAAAACGGGAGAAGTATAGGTTCCATCGTAGTTGTCTGGCTGATAGGGTTCTATTCTGTTGTAGATATTGTAGGTTTTTGTGATCCGTTATAACTATGACAGGGAATGTAGCACCCTCTAGAAGGTGTCGCCACTGCTCAAAAGCAGATTTAATTGCCAATAATTATTTTCCCCCCACGGGATAATTGCGTTCAGCAGGTGACAGGAGCCTGGACAGATAAGCAACTGGATGCAACTTATCGGTTAATGATTTTTTTTGCGAGAGAACAGCCCCCAGAGCATAATCTGAAGCGTCCACTTCGACAATAAGTTAGCGTCTGGAAATTGTAGGATGGGGGCTGTAGTGAAGTCTCTTTTTAGTTTTTTTAATACCCTTTCACAGTCATTAGTCCAGTCAAATGATTGGTTTGTGTACCTGTAACCATGACAACCCAAGGATTACCGGGTATAGAGGACTTGGGATTAAGTCAAAAGATATAGATTCCCTATATACAGACCTAGTACAGAGCAGAAGAGGTGTTGTTTCTTGAGTTATAGGGCCTGTGGAGAGAGTGGAGCCATCAACTAAATTAATGGAGACAGGAGACTGTTTTGCTAGGAAGGGAATTTTATTTAAATTGACAAAATGAATATCAATATAACTTGATGTCGCTCCTGTGTCGATAAGGGCCTCAACTTCTATGTGGTGGTGTTCCCACTGCAAGGTAAGAGGTAACATTATATGAGAATGTGTATGTTTAGATAAAGAGAGACTGAGTGTGTTAAATCCTGTCTTACCAGTTTTTGTCTTTTTAAGAAGTGGACAAGAAGGCACATCATGCCCCTGGGGAGGCACAGTACATGCATAATCTTAGTGCCCGTCTTCTACTTTTCTCATCAGTGGAGAGGGGACCACGCATAAAACCTATTTCCATAGGTGATTCAGGTTCCTTGGAACTTGAGGATGAGGGGGTGTACCTTTTGTAGGAAATTGAGGTGTTAGACCTCTCGTGTTTGCGCTCACGTAGTCGTCGGTCAATAGTGGTGCAGACGTTACATAGATCCTCTAATCTCTCAGGTACCCCTGTGCTGTGCGGAACAACTCATCCTTAATATCTTCACTGAGCCCAATTCTGAATTGGTGTCTCAGTGACGCCTCATTCCATTTTGATTCTATGGCGAATATTTTAAATTGTGAAATATAATCCTCCACAGGGTGTCTGCCTTGTTTTAAGGCCCTGAGTGAAATCTCTGCGGATTCCTGCTTGAAAGGATCATCATACAAAGATTAAAATGCTTTTAGGAAGTCTTGTAAAGAATCCAATAAAGTATTCTGGTTTTCAAATAAACTATCAGCCCAACTGCGGGTCTCTCCCCTTAAATAGGAAATCATGGTTAAAACCTTAAGGCGATCAGAACTATAGGTTTTAGGTTTGAGTTCAAATAGAAGCAAACAGGCATTTCTGAATTCTTTGAAATTAGCCCTGTTACCGCTAAACTTATCAGGCAATGACACCTGAGGTTCAGGTTGGGCGGTTTTTGCAGCATACATTTCTCTGACACAGTCTTTTAATAGTTGATACTCAGTTTGCAATTCTCTAATTGACTGAGTGACATTATCCATGCGCTGTGAAAGTGCTGATACCTGATTGGTGATCTCACTTAATTCCATACCTGCTTGCAACCTCTACAAATTAGGCTGGATTATTCTGTTACAACTCTAATTCAATATTCTCTAATTACATGAAATACATTTCTTGTGAGGATTTCTTGTAAGCATTTATAGAATTGGTGCACTTAAATTGTTTAATGAATAACTTAAGCAAAGTGATAGATGTGACAGGCAGGTTAACAACAATCTGTGATTGTCAGAGTTAACCTATCTGTCTTAATATTTGCCCAAATGTACTATTACTTCAGAGTCACTGAAGACACTAAGGATATAGTTTTAAGCATAAACAAGAGTCACAGAACCATATATGATTAAGCCACAGGTTTCAATAAAGGTGGATGATTGGTTACAACCGGAACAGGGAAAACAGTCTAAGCACAAAGTGTATAACACATACAACCTGTTTAGGAGCTTGTGGAAATAGAGACCGGAGCTGCAGCAGAGTTCCCTGGGTTTTGCTCTGAGTTCAGCGTGTAGTACTGTGCTGACATGCAAGTAGGAAGCTTGCGAGTGTGAGGAGAGAGAAGCGGCAGTAGCTGATGACGTCAATCCGCTTGCTAGCGGTTCTGTGTGAGAGCTGCTGTGAGCTGCAGCTCCGGAAGAGATCGTGCTGTAAAGAAGGTGAGAGAATCTTCAACAGCTGATTGCTAATTGGCTCAGGTGGTTTCTCATGCAGTGATGGGAAACAATAATCTAGCAATGAGTTCAGAGAAGCGGTGGGGTTTTATAGGGAGGTAAGGTCAATATTTAAAGGAACAGTAGAAATTACACTAAAGGTTCTGACAATCAGGCAACAAGGATGGTTGAAACCCATAATTTCGCCATGAACAGGGATATCTTGGAGGAAGCATTAATAGCACTATTACGAGCAAATTCTGCCCAAGGTAACAGTTCAGATCAATTATGGTGATCTGAGACATAGCAATGGAGGAACTGTTCAAGAGCTTGATTAGACCGTTCCGCAGCTCCATTGGATTGATGGTTATATGCCGAAGAGAAGGAAAGCTGGATCCCCATTTGAGCACAAAAGGAACTCCAAAATCTAGAGACAAACTGGCTACACCGGTCCGACACTATCTCCTTGGGTAACCCATGTAAATGGAAGACCTCCCGGGCAAAAATTGAAGCAAGCTCCTGAGCGGTAGGTAGCCTCATCAAGGGAATGCAATGTGACATTTTAGAAAAGCGGTCAACCACCATAAGGATAACAGTATTGCCATTAGAAACAGGGAGCTCGACAATGAAGTCCATGGAAAGATGTGTCCAAGGAGACTCAACATTAGCAATAGGTTGAAGAAGACCCACAGGAAGACGTTGAGGAGTCTTATTCTGTGCACAAACTGAGCAGGAGGCAACATACGCAGCAACATCAGAACGAAGACCAGGCCACTAGAATTGTCGACTGACAGACCAAATAATTTGGTTCTTGCCTGGGTGACCTGCGGCTTTAGGATAGTGGTAAGTGTGCAAACGTTTAGTTCAAAGATTCTCAGGAACAAAACACTTACCACTAGGTTTCTCAGGAGGTGCATTGGTTTGTGCAGCCAGGATCTCCTCCCACAAGGGAGAAGTCAAATTAGTACGTATGGTAGCCAAAATATGGTCAGGAGGTATAACAGGAGTAGGTACAGACTCCTCCTTGGACAGAGGCAAAAATTGTCGAGAGGGCATCAGCCCTAACATTCTTACTACCAGGCAGGTAGGAGACCACATAATTAAACCGAGACAAAAATAACGCCCATCTGGCCTGTCGGGGCGACAAACGTTTTGCTTCAGATTGATAAGTTAAATTCTTGTGGTCAGTAAGAATGAGCACTGGCACGCTAGTACCCTCGAGAAGATGCCTCCATTCCTTAAGTGCCAAAATTATGGCCAGTAATTCCCTGTCGCCAATTTCATAATTGCCCTCCACTGGAGACAATTTCTTAGAGAAGAAACCACATGGATACCGTCAGGCGTAGGACGTTGAGACACGATAGCACCTACTCCAGTCTCAGATGCATCGACCTCAAGAACGAAAGGCAGGACAGGGTTAGGATGAGCCAGAACTGGAGCGGCAGCAAAGGCAGTCTTAAGACTGGGCGAGGCCACTGCAGAACTGCAGATAACTTGTCAGGATCCATGGAGAACCCTGCAACAGAGATAACATAACCTAGGAAGGTTACTTGAGTCTGATAGAACTCAAATTTCTCGAGTTTACAAAACAGGCCATTCTCACGTAGTCTCTGAAGAACCCGTGTAACATCAGAACGATGAGCCTCAAGTGTGGGTGAGTGTATGAGGATGTCGTCTAAGTACACCACAACACACTGTTGCAACATATCTCGTAGGACATCATTAATAAATTCCTGAAAACCAGCAGGAGCATTACATAGGTCAAAGGGCATTACAAGATACTCATAATGCCAGCTCCTGGTGTTAAATGCTGTTTTCCATTCGTGGCCCTCCTTAATCCTAACGAGATTGTACGCTCCTCTCAAATCAAGTTTAGTGAAGACCATAGCTCCCTTCAGGCGGTCAAAGAGTTCCGTAATAAGCAGAATAGGGTAAGCATTCTTAATGGTAAGACGATTAAGACCCCTATAATCGATACATGGTCTTAACTCGCCACCCTTTTTCTTCACAAAGAAGAAGTCAGCCCCTGCAGGAGAGCAGGATTTGTGGATGATCCCCTGTGACAGAGCATCGGCAAAATACTCCTCCATAGAACAATTCTCTGCAACAGACAGAGGGTACACCCGGCCCCGAGGAGGAATGGATCTGGGTTGCAGGTCTATGGCACAATCGTAAGACTGGTGAGGAGGCAACGTACTGGCACGCACCTTGTCAAACACGTCTAGGAACTCTTGGTACTCCTATGGCAATTGAGACTTTAACTGGTTTCCAAAGACAAGTGGTAATACATTGCGGGGACCAGGACAAAATTTCAGACCTGGCTTTTGGAGCCAGGGATAACCCAGAACAACTGGAAAATGCAGAGAGTTTATCACCTGGAACTGGAGGGTTTCAAAATGGAGAGCCCCAACAACCATGGACAACAGAACAGTTTCGTGAGTAACGAGTGCGGGCTGAAGGGGCCTGCCATCAATGGCCTCAATAGCAAGCAGAACGGACCGAGGCAAAACAGGAATGGAGTGCTTTGATACAAAAGCACTGTCAATGAAATAGCCCGCAGCACCGGAGTCAACAAGAGCCTGAGTGACTATGGAGGAGTCCACCCAGGAAAGGACAACCATCACCAAAGGTTTCTCCTTAAGCGGTTCTGGGGACGAGGATAAATCACCCAAGGTCTGCCCCCGACAGGACCTTAGGTGTGAGCGTTTCCCGGCCGTGTAGGACAAGACTTCAAAAGGTGGCCCTGTAACCCACAATAGAGGCAGAGCCCCTCCCTCCTCCTAAAGGCCCTCTCCACCACGGAGAGGCGCGTGAATCCCAGCTGCATCGGCTCAGCAGTACCTGGTGACTCGGGAACAGGAGGCATGGGAGGAGAGGGAGGCATGGGTGGAAATTAACACATAGAAGACAACGGAACAGGAGGCTTCCGCAAGCGCTCCTTGAAAGAGGGCCTCTCTCTGAGTCTGATGTCAATTAGGATCAAAAAAGACACCAATGCCTCGAGATCCTCTGGTAAATCTCTGGCAGCAACTTCATCTTTAATTGCATCAGAGAGCCCATGAAAGAAGGCGGCAACAAGGGCTTCATTGTTCCAACCTACCTCTGCGGCAAGCATACGGAACTCAATAGCATACTGAGCAACAGATCTTGTACCTTGCTGAATGGACATGAGTCATTTAGCAGTAGAGGAGAAGCGAGCCAGAACATCAAATACCCTTCGAAAGGAGGCCACAAATTCAGGGTAATTTGAAATCACAGGTTTATTAGTTTCCCACAAGGGATTAGCCCAGGCAAGAGCTGTGTCAGAGAGTAACGAGATGAGAAATCCCACCTTAGCTCTGTCAGAGGGAAACGCCTGAGGTAACATCTCAAAGTAAATGCCCACCTGGTTCGAAAACCCTCTGCACTGAATAGGATCGCCTCCATATCGCTGAGGTAGAGGTGCAGAACCGGACATGCTCCTGGTAGGCATAGGTACAGCAGCGGAAACAGGAGCAGCCATAACTTGCGGGACACTTTGGTCCAAATGTGCAGTGCGAGTCAGCAGGGTTTGCAGGGCTAGTGCAAATTGATCCAAGCGGTGATCCTGTACATCCATCCTGGAAATGATGGCAGGTAAAGGTGGATTATTAGCACCATCAGGATTCATGGCCTTTGCGTAATGTCAGGGTGCCAGGAATAAGACTGAGACAAGAAGTGCAAAAATAATCACACTTTTATTAATAGCAAAAAATAATAAAAATTACACAAGTTAAATAACAAGCCAGGAATCAAAACCAGAGCTGGTAGTCAGACGAGCTGAGTCAGGAGCCAAAGCAAATAGTCAGACAATCCGGAATCAGGAACAAGGAAAACAGCAGAGTCAGGAACAAGCAAGGGATCCGGAACCAGGAAGGACGTCAGGCAGCCAGGTAAAACACAGGAACTCTCACAAACAGGTCTGAGACAACGCAAAGGCAAAGCATACTGAACAGAGGCCCTTTAAATAATAAGTGATGACATCACAATTCTGAGACTGCATCCTTAATTCAATCTCACTAGGTCTCAGAGAGAGGCATTGGTATCATTGGAACAAAATATCACACTAGTAATACGTCCAGCTGATAAGGGCGGATCCGTTGTAGTGATGGACAGGCTAATGTATATCTCTGAGGCCTATAGACAATTGAATAATGAACATGATTATGTCAAACTCTCTAGAGACCCTACAAGTGTGTTCAGGAGCGAACTGATGGATTTGTTAGATGATGGGATACATGAGGGCCATTTGGATCCACAAACAGTGGAATATTTATTAGTCGATTTTCCAAAGACCCCTTGGTTCCATCATCTACCGAAGGTTCCCAAGACCTTGACCAATGTTCAAGGCAGACCGATAATAAGCGGTATCGATTCGCTTCTGGAACACACATCTGAATTGTTGGATGCTATACTACAACCGCTAGTTGTCACACTCCATTCCCACATATGTGATACTAAACATCTTCTATGAAAAGGAAAACAAGGGTAGCTCCTCTTGTTAAAAATCCCAAAATTTTTATTTGAACAGGATCAGATCCTGTTCAAATAAAATTTTGGGATTTTTAACAAGAGGAGCTACCCTTGTTTTCCTTTTCATACTCTATTGCTGGGAGTGTGGCAGTCACTCCAAAGGAGTACCCTCTACCCTGGAGTTCTAAGCCAGTGCTGGATTATCTTCATACTAAACATCTTCTAAACATGATACAAGACATCAAATGGGACGAAAAAAGTATATGGTTAACCGTGGATGCGGTGTCTTTGTATTCGTCCATACCGCATGAGAGAGGTTTGGAAGCTTTAGAGTTTTTTCTGTCTCACTTTACTAACTATGACTCAAGATTTCAGAAATTTGTGGTCAGATTAGCAAGATTCCTTTTGACACATAATTTTTTCCGTTTTGAGAGGGATTTCTTTCTCCAAGGATGTGGCACCATCATATGCCAACTTGAACTTAGGGTGGTGGGAGATGGCACACATCTTTGGAGAAAGATATCCCTTTAGACATTTTTTTTTTTTTTTTGAAAATAATTTTTTTATTGAAGTTGAAGCATATATCATCTAGACAAGGACTCGCCCTAAGGCAAAAGTTACAACAAATAGAATAATACATTGTCTATACAAAGACATTATTGAGAAAGCAATTTGCACATACAGCAAGAAAAAATACATTTCAAGACTGGTTATGAAGATAGACAATATCTTTGGCGAGATAAAATAGAACTTCTTTTTATATTATCAGCGTATGAACTCCACATTCTAATAAGATATTACCTAAGACCAAAATATCAGTTTGTGGAGGGTTGAGATAAGTATCAGCCACTCTTGGGCTGAGATATATAGGGGGAGGGGGATATTCAGCGGGTAAGCACCGCTATATGTATAGGAAAAGGGGTGGGAGGACAGAGCCATATATAAATGCAAGTAACATAGGGTACCTGGAGTGGGCTTAGGAGTGCTCGAACGTAGAGACCATAGGCCTGGCAGCTGGATTGCTAAAAAGATAAATTAAATATACCTTGGAGAATTAGTCTACTTAGGAGTAGGTAGTGGGGAAGAGTGACATCACAACACTAGGTGGAGTAGCTAAATAGTGGCAGAAGGCTACTCTGCTGATTCATTCAGGGAGATTCAAACGTTATAGAAACTTATCCAAACATTGCGTATCAAACGTGTCCACTAGCTGAAATGGAGTATGATACATAATACACTTTCCATATAACATTTGAGAAGATAGTAAACAGTTATGTCTTGTAAATATAAGAACAAGCATTTCTCAGTCTGGCGTCTGATAACAGTTGAGAAGATATGAAACAGTTGTATCTTGTAAATATAAGAACAGACATTTCTTAATTTGGTGTCTAGACCCCTGGGGGGTCTAATACTGGCTATTGTGGTGAGGTGAGAAATTCTCATGTATCTAGGTTAGTGGCAACGTCTAATTGGGAGTCCCACATGCTTGGAATATAAATATAACATCACTATATGTAAACTTTTTAGAACATATGAGGGAGAATAGTACCATCCCATCTCAGCATGGCAGCCCAGGGAGCGAGTGAGTAGTAGGTTATAACATCTATAGTTGGTGTTGCGTGTTCACATAGTTGCAGTATATCCAGTGGTGTGGGTATGGATGCAAAACAATATCCCTGTAGGGGCATCATCCCAACCTTCACCGTAATGCTCAAGGGCAGGTAGTCTATCTTAATCCAGCTTTTTGCATAGCAATAAATGTTAAGTGCAATAGTCCACTTATGGAAGAAAGAATAATAATAAAAACAACTACTAAATTAAACAGAGTAATTTGTTTTAGACCTTAATATATCTCTAATGTCTCTATCATGCAATGCAACAGGCAGTTTGACTATAACAGAAACATATAACACACAATTAATAACATCTATCTAAATATGTCCTTCTTAAACTTAGAGTTTATCAGTCTCAGTGTAGGCTTAGACTGAAAAGAGTAATTAGTAGATATAATAGTATAAAGCAACTTATAGTTTGACTGATTGTACTTCAACATCATACAGGATCAGCCCTGTCAGAGCACACCTAGTGCATGAGATGGCAGACAGCTGTGTCTAACACAAACAAACTTGCTTAGTGTGGTACTCCACAATATATAAGACCTCTTATTCAATTAGTTAATATAGGAGTACAAACAGTTTGATGTTAGCACAAATTCTACGTGAAGTTTATGTGCAATAGTGCTACCCTGAACAGTGGAAATCTAAATCTTAAGTGGCACCTATTACTTAAAGTGTGATATCCATCATCTGTTAAATGTGCTGAAACTATATCATAAAGAGGAGATCCTAGGTGGCTCCATTGTACATGTCTCTAGAAGCATTCTAATGAGGGGAGAAAAAAACTATCCCTAGAAATCAGTATGATAAGTATATGTGTACTTGAGGCTGAGTTATATACTCCAATGAGGCAGCACCAATCATGTATAGATAGAGTGTGACCATATATAAATGTTAAGCATGCTAGCTATACATATTATAGTATCTCTCCACTACTAGTACCATGTGGCATATGCATAGCAATTGGGAGCCGCTGCATAACTAATGTAAACATTTTGCAAGTAAATATCACGTTATACGTGTAGCAACATGTGACCCACATCTAGAATCAGGCATTTTACCTAGAATACGTATATTAGTTAGGTCCATAGGGCTAAGAGGTATATTACAAGATCACCCCACCTTAAATGAGTAGAATAAGGAATAGACCAAAACTGTGCCTGGGAGGGGAGTTAACTGTTAAAACATAGCAATAAAGGCTAAGACCATGTCTGACAAATGTAGCCTGAAGAGCCACTGAGCCCGGCAGTGATAGATTAACATCATAGTTCCTAAAGTTTAATCGATGTCTAGATATCCCTAAAACTGGGAGTCACCTTTAAAGGAGTGTGTATGCGTAGATCCATTGTAAGGTTAGGGCATCTAAAGGGCTTATTATAAACATCTACACTATAAGTAAAGATAAATCCATAGGTAAAGCATGCTAGCTATATATATTATAATCTATAAACATTATGAACTTGAAAGTGTGTTGGCATTCGACCAATAGTTGCAAAATACATTATATATCCAATCTAACAAACATATTAAACCTTACATGTTAACATGCGTATTAACTGCATTTTATACACAAAAAGATAAATACTTATAGATAAACCATAAACAATACAGAAACATTATTAATAACACAATTCTATGTAAGGATATTAAAGTATGATTGATGTTAAGAGATATAGCTTTGCACGGATAATGACAAGATCGGACCAGCTTAATGAAAGAGTCTGAGTAACAGCAATAGTAGGCAATTCATATGTCAATGAAGAAATCCTCTGCTACCAATTTCCAAGAGATCTTCTCAAAACTTGAAGGGGGAGGCTGACTATTTTGCGAATATTGTGAGAGGGGAAAGATAGTATCTTGCAAACGTGTTTCTGCTAACTTCTGAGCGTATTATGTACTGGCAGAAATCTCCAGCCTCTGAAATACTTAAAGTGTAAGAAAGAGAGCAAAGACAAAACAAAAAAAAAAGAAAAGGTCCTAGTACAGCGACAACTGTCTATTTTTGCAAACTGAGGCAATGTTGTATCTCACTCGATACCCAGCCTAAGCGATGCCTTCAACAATGCAATAAAAGCCAGAGTTCCTGATATCATTCCAGCCAGAAATTCCAGTGACATACAAAGTTCCACCACGATGTGGAAAAGTGTGCCAGCCGCACACCAGGAATACCAAGTTATGCTGTAGCAAAGATTGCCAAGGTCTTTAACTCCTTCCCGACTCAGGTCAATTGTCAGCTGCTCCGGTGTCGCCATCAATGAGTTACTCTCGCCCGGAAGCCATTTCACTCTCGTTATACTCCCTCCCATGCTCTCCCTCAGGCCGGACTTGATTTCGGTAATGTGCGAGGTTGAAAGAGAGGTGGATACCTGCACTGAGGTTTGGATCACAAACTCAGAAACATCTGGTATACTGTTGAGCTTAGGAGGTACTTGCATGTGATCTTGAGGCTCTGTTCGCTCAGATACTGCCGCAGCAGACATCCCTCCGCTCCTCTGGCTGCCCCTAATAGCAGATCTTAAGCTATAGAAATGGCGCTCCATTCGGTGTTCCAATCTCTCAAGGAAGGCTTTCAATTCACTATAAAGATCCTCCATGATGAGGTATCCGCGCTGGCACTTCGCGGCTGTTTGCTTTAGTTTGGCGTTGTGTAAAAAAATACAGCTTGCAAAATGGTGTATGAGACCACATGGCCTCACTAAGGGGCCCGTGTCATATCTTCGCCTGCAGTGTTAATAAATTTCAGCTTCTTGTAAGGTGCCAAACAGCTTATATATGTCTTAAACAGGTAGTTAAAGAGAATAAATGAGTTTTAGAGATCATCTCTATTAGTTTATCCACATATTCTAGGACCAAAATCTGGAGCTGCAGTAAAACACGTCTGATCTCCACGGTAGTTGGCTCCGCCCCCCCCTTTAGACATTTTATTGGACTATATAAATGTTTTAATGATGACTTGCTATTTGTGTGGTGCAGACCAGAGGAAACAATCACTCAGTTTGTGGGTTTTCTTAACAACAATGATGTGGGCTTGCGGTTCACATTTGAATATAACATGTCTTCTATTAATTTTTTGGATGTGACCTTAATAGGCAATGGTGATGGTACCATAGACTCTAATGTTTACAGGATGCCTATCTCGGGAAATACTCTTCTCCACGCCGCCAGCAGCCACCCTGATCACGTAAGATATGCAGTGGCCAAGGGTAATTTTACGAGACTTAAACGTAACTGTAGTAACCCTGTTGATTATGGGGTGGCTGCTGGTGACCTGGAGAGGAGATTACGTGAGAGGAAATACTTGAGGAGAGATATAGAAAGGGCAAAGAAAGAGGTAAATGCCATTGATAGACAGACTCTAATAGCTGAACGTCCTCCACAGACAAATCTTACACAAACACAGGGAGTTTACTTTGTGACTGGGTACAGCTCTCAATATCAGGAGGTCTGTGCGATAGTCAAAAAACATTTCTCTATTTTGTCTGCAGACGATGGACTACAAGAAGTGGTAAAAAATGGGTTGAAATGCTCATACCGCAAAAGTTGTACTTTGGGGTCCAGGTTAGCACCCACACAACTTAGGTCATTGAGCAACCCAACTAGCTCTTGGTTGAAACATCTGGGTATGTTCAGATGCAGACATAGGAAGTGTAGGCCTTGTGAATTTGTCCAAATAACATCTAAATTCAAATCCTGTGTAACTGGAGAAACGTTTGACATTCAATCATGTTTAAACTGCACATCTGAGCATGTGGTATATGTGTTGGAGTGTACTCTATGCCACATTCAATATGTGGGGCTCACGGGAAGAGACATCTGTCCACACTCATACTAGGTAAAGCTGCCACACCATTGGTTCAACATTTTGCTAGGAAACATGATAAGAAGGTGGACTCTCTGAAATGGTGTGCTATTGAGCAAATCAGACCACCTAAGAGAGGGGGAGATCATGATAAATTGTTAGCATAGCGGGAGATGTACTGGATTTTCAGATTGGGAACACGTATTCCCAGAGGTCTAAATTCAAAATATGACCTTATTAATTATTGGGAATAATAATTGATCTGTATACCAGTACATCTCCCTCTCTTCATGTCTCTTTCTCTCTCCTCCCTCTCGCTTCTTCTTCTTCTTCTCCTCCACCTATGTATCTCTTTGTTGTTAGGTAATATCTACATATGGTTTGAGCGATATTTGGATATGACTTTGGATCTACAACATATAAACATTTATAAATGTTATGAATTAACCAATAGTTTTACCAAATAGCTTAGCATATATTTTCATATTAGCGACTGAATTAGGTTCACTTTTGGTATTTTAGTTTCATGACATATTATATTTGTTTTGCCCTTAACATATGTGTTGATTATTTCCAGGGCTTGTATGTACAATAGAAGAGGTTTGGATGATTTGTGCAGAAGATGGACACTATACCGTTTTAATATTTATATATGTAGGTTTACTAACAAGAATCAGGTACCTATTTATTCATTTATATATGCATTTGGCTATACTGATTAAACCTTTGGTTGAATGCCTAAACAATAAGAAGCATATGATTATTGTTTATTAATCAACTATACTATTGAAAAGTGCAGTTTTGTGATAATGGTTACTAGGTTCCAGTTTAGTATGTTCATCATTAGATTGTTATATATTCCATTACATGAATCTTCAATTCTAAACAATATATATTCTGTTATGTCTCTTTAAATTTGCATGAGATAAATTATATATTGTCCTTAATATCAAGTTTAACCATTTTTGAACTCTTTCATTATGCCCATTGTCTGATATGGATGTATTGTTTAGAATTTACTCATCTTTGCTTTACCTGACAATAATTCTTAACCCATTGTATATACTAAAATCAGTTTACTATCTGATTATTGTATAAAGTGTTAGTACCTAAGTGTTAACTAGGCTAGTAGGCGTGCTTGTTGTTTTTTTAATTTGTTAACCAATCAAATTTTAAATTGTCTTTTAAAAGAAGGGGGAGTAGACCCAGCACCTATGGCTATGATTATGGCAACAGACGAAACGCGTAAGCCAGTCTAGGTGTCAGCCTACTCTGCCTACCTGAGCACGTTTTTTCCATGTATTTTTAAATTTCAATCAATACATTTTTTTGTTTTTAATGAACTGTCCGCTCCTCTTGTAATTTGACTGCATCCTGTTTCACATGGATGATGCACACCAGTCTGGCCATAAAAGGAAGTGCAGGAATTGAACAGCATCCCCCACAATGCACCATATGCTCCAGAGTGCTCTGTTCTAATCAGAGCCTCGGAATCCTAACCATGGGTTCCAGCCCGCAGGTCTTGTAATACTCTGTCTGGGAAATTATCTATCTATCTATCTATCTATCTATCTATCTATATATCCATCTATTGAATCTATGTGTTTATTTATCTATCTATATATCTATCTATCTATCTATCTATCTATATATCAATCTATTGAATCTAACTATCTATTGAATTTTTCTATCTATCAAATCTATGTATCTAATCTATCTATCAAATCTATCTATCTATCTCGTAGCTGGACTGTTATCTATTATTCGTCAGCCAAATGTCCGTACAATTTATTATTGTGTAATTTACATACAAATTTTAAGTTTTTGCTAAAATATGATTTTTGGAGAACAATTTTATTATGCTTTTTGATGCACCTTAACATTACAATTTTTTCTGGCATATTTTTGTGGGAATGGTTCAATTATCCATTTTATGTAGTTTACATTGCGGTCTATGGAAACTGTGTGTTCCCAGTAAATATATATGTATATGACTATATATATATGACTATATATATATATATATATATATATATATATATTTATGTTTTAATATGTGTATCTACACATATTAACACATCTAGTCATGGCCAATAATATTGGCACCCCTGCATTTCTGTTAGATAATGCACCACTTCACCCAGAAAATTGTTGCAATTACAAATGTTTTGGCCTTCTCATGTTTATTTCTTTTGTTTGTATTGGTATGACACAAAAAAGTGGAGGAAAAAAAGCCAAACCTGACAAATTCCACGCAAAACTCCAAAAATGGACTGGACAATTGGCACCTTCTCAAAATTGTAAGAAATAATTGCATTCCAAGTTTGTGATGCTCCTGTAATTTGTAATTAAACTCACCTGTATCAATTAACAGGTGCTGACAATATAGAAATCACACAGGCAACCAGTTAAAATAGTGAAAAATATACTAAACCTTTCTGTTGTGTCTCTGTGTGCCACACTGAGCATGGAGAGGAGAAAGAGCAGCAAAGAATTGTCTGAGGATTTGAGAACTAAAATTGTGGAAAAGCATGGACAATCTCAAGGTTACAAGTCCATCTCCAGAGATCGTAATGTTCCTGTGTAGACTGTGCACAACATTGTCAAGAAATTTACAGCCCATGGCACTGTAGCTAATCTCCCTGGACGTGGACGAAAGAGAAAAATTGATCAAAGATTGCAACAAAGGATTATTCGAATGGTGGATAAAGAACCTTGATCAACTTCCGGACAAATTCAAGCTGACCTTCAGGCACAGGGTACAAATGTGTCAGCTCACACTATACGTTGCCATCTGAATGAAAAGGGATGCTATGGTAGGAGGCCCAGTGCTGACACAGAAACATAAAAAAGCCAGATTGGAATTTGCCAAAACTTACCTGAGGAAGCCAAAATCCTTTTGGGAGAATGTGCTGTGGACAGATGAAACAAAATTACAGCTTTTTGGTAAAGCCCATCATTCTACTGTTTTCAGAAAAAGAAAAGAATACAGTCCCTGCAGTCAAATATGTTGGAGGTTCAATGGTATTTTGGGGTTGCTTTGCTGCATCAGGCACTGGTTGTCTTGACTGTGTGCATGGCATTATGAAATCTGAAGAAAACCAAAGAATTCTGTGGTGTCATTTGGGGCCCAGTGTCAGAAAGTTTGGTCTCCATCAGAGGTCATGGATCTTACAGCAGGACAATGACCCAAAGCACACGTCAAAAAGCACCCAGAAATTGTTTAAGACAAAGCGCTGGAGAGTACTGAACTGACCAGCAATGAGTCCAGGAGGTCAATTTATTATAGTGCGAGCGGACATGATACGATGTAGCGTATCAAGTCCGCTGCACATCGATAAATGCCAACAGCAGGGGGTATCAATCAACCCGATCGTATTCAATCGGGTTGATTTCTGTCCGCCACCTCAGAGCAGGCGGACAGGTTATGGAGTAGCGGTCTTTAGAACACTGCTTCATAATTTCTGTTTCCAGCCACCTGTGGAGAAATCTCAAAATAACAGTTGGGAAAAGGAATCCTTCAAATCTGAGAGACCTTGATCAGTTTGTGAAAGAAG
Organism: Bombina bombina; assembly: GCF_027579735.1. Lineage (NCBI taxonomy): Eukaryota > Metazoa > Chordata > Amphibia > Anura > Bombinatoridae > Bombina > Bombina bombina. The sequence goes on along the minus strand of NC_069504.1, from coordinate 1,009,963,074 downwards.
AGTGGTTTAATAGGGGTTAATAAGTGTACTGTATGTGTGGGCGATGTCGGGGGCGGCAGATTAGGGGTGTTTAGTCTCGGGGTTTATGTTAGGGTGTTAGGTGTAAACATAAATTTTCTTTCTCCATAGGAATCAATGGGGCTGCATTACGGAGCTTTACGCTCCTTTATTGCATTTGTTAGGCTTTTTTTAGCCGGCTCTACCCATTGATGTCTATGGGGAAATTGTGCACGAGCACGTAAAACCAGCTCAAAGCAGCGCTGGTATTTGTGTGCGGCATGGAGCTCAACGTTGCTATTTTGCCTGCTAACGCCGGGTTTTTGAAAACCTGTAATAGCAACACTATAGGAGGTGAGTGGTGGAAATAACTTGCAAGTTAGTACCGAGCCGCTCTTAACGCAAAACTCGTAATCTAGCCGAAAATAAATAAACATGAGAATGCCTAAACATTTGTATTTGCAACAATTTTCTGGGCGAAGTGGTGCATTATCTGACAGAAATGCAGGGGTGCCAATATTTTTGGCCATGACTGTAAATATATGTATATAATCATATACATATATATATACATACAAATTGGTTCCCATCACTGTGCTAATTACCCCCTGCGCTGCGCGAGTTCTCATGCCGTGTCTTTCAACTTGTAATACCAGCGCACATTAGCTTACAAGAAAGTGATATTTAGCGCCCCACTCTAACCCTTAATATTGCAGCAAATACATATGATTACTCTGTTTTTAGCATAGTACCTTACAATCACCACTATTTTCATATGCAGGTATTTTTCTATTAGGGTAGTAAGAGTTTTCAGCATTTTCACATAATCGTGAAACCTTTAAGTTTTGCAAAAAAAACAGCAAGAACTGCAAGGGGTACATTTTTAAAGAATTTGCCAGACATGGAGGAGAAATTTCAGATACAAATTTTAATTTCTCCATGAAATGCCATTCTTGCAGAACAAATTTGTTATCTTTTGTAACTCAATTACAATTTGCAATTTTTTGCTGCATATTTTTATTTTAATATTTAATTTATTCATTTTTAAATTCTATTCAATTTTAAAATTACGATTTTTTTGAGCTCTATTGTAATATACAGTATGCATTGGCTTCACATACTTAAAAGCAGGGAACACTTTTTTTGTGAGACACACTGTTCTTAAAAGGACAGTATACACCAATTTTCATATAACTGCATGTCATAGACACTACTATAAAGAATAAGATGCACAGATACTGATATAAAAACCCAGTATAACTGTTTAAAAACTTACTTAGAAGCTCTCAGTTTAGCTCTGTTGAAAAGGTAACTGGAAAGCCCACTGCAAGTGGGAAATAAGACACTTCCCCCTCCCCCTTCTTTTGCATATGAAAAGACCCTTTACATAAACAGGAGCAAGCTGGAGAAGGTAGCTGGCGGTATTCTGCTAAAACTTTGGGGCTTGGTTAGGAGTCTGAAAATCAGAGCAATGTTATTTAAAAATAAGCAAAACTATACATTTTAAAAAAAAAAACTTTATGGGCTATATAAATAGATCATCTACAAATAATTTGTGCAAAGAAAAAAATAGTGTATAATGTCCCTTTAAGGTAAAACAGGCCTTTATAGATTTAAGATATGTGCTTCACAGTACTGCTGAGATTTCTTTGAAAATCTCACAAGCTCAGAGAGCTGTAGATAACTGGGCCCTAAGCCAAATTGAGTGTATTTTAACTGTTGGATAGCATGCAGCATTATTGCTGAGCATGTACAAGATACTAATAAAACCTCACACTGTCAAGAAACTGTGGCATCACATTGTAATTTTATAGCTTAAAAAAACTGTGACACGCAGTGGTAAACTTAGCTAGACATAGGGCTCCATGAACGAAGCAGCGAGAGCTGCTCCGGAACCCTTGCTGTGTAGGTTTGCATGCACGAATCTGCTTCACTCAATGTAAGAGGCAGTTGTCATTAGACTGCTGCTTCTTACACCCTATACCACCTCTGAGGTGGCGAAGAAAAATCACTGAGAGCTCGCTCGCTCTCGGTGATTGACAGTCTCTTCAGTCGCGTGATTGATCACGAGAATGTAGGGGCGGGCATTACACACTGCGATGAGTGTGTAATGATACATACGGGTCAGTGGACGAACAGATCTGCTGCCCGTATGTAGCGAAGGAGGGCAGACAGCTTCACAAGTACAGAAGCAGTCCGCCCGCCTCTTAGTCCATGGAGCCCATAGAACGCTTTAGTCTTCAAAGACATTTGTCTCATGTAACTATGACCTAGTTTCCATTGCTGTTGTAAGCTGTATACACTGGTGGCAATGGAAACTAGGCCTGTGCCAGACTAAGTGTTGTCATAGTACTGTTAATTCACATATTTTTATCAATGTTCAAGATAAATGAACTGTCAGTCTTTAGCGCTACCTTTGGTGATGCTAAGTTGTATTACAAGGTGGGGGCTTTACTGTAACTATTAGATGTTTGAAACAACAGTTATTTTTTTCCTAATTTTAACTTAGCCAGAGCAATGACTCACATATTGATTTGACCCTGCCTTTGTTTTCTTCACCAGTCACAATGGCTTCCTTTAGCATCTTTGACCATCCTCTCTCTCTCTTTAAATCTCCATTCTTTTGACATACAAGACATATCCCTCTGATCTTAAAGGGGCAATCTACTCAAAAAAATTCTCCCCTTTAATTTGTTCCCAATGATCCACTTTACCTGCTGGAGTGTATTAAATTGTTTACAAGTATTTCCATTAACCTTATATTGGCATTTGAAATAGTTTATTTAGCCTGTGGTTTCCCCACCCATCCTGAAAGTTTTTGGCCATGAGGCCAAGCTGTATTAACGCAGCCAGCAGAAGAAATTACACTCCCAGTGTGGTATAGAAGAGATAAGGTCATAAAATGTTAATTTTCCATTGTTCTCTCCAAGTATTGGTGATTGGTTTATGGACAGATATAAGATAAAGAAGCATGTATATGTACACAATGTGATAAAGTAATGAGATCTGATTATACCTACAAGCTCAACCCATTTTATTAGGTTGTGGCTTCAAAACACAAAATCAGCTATTTCATATATACAAATTAACCTTAAACAAGCAAATCTCATACATTTTATACTCTGGCAGCTGGTAAGAAAAGTAATTGGAAACACATTAAGGGAAAAACAATTTTAAAGTATACTGTCCCTTTAAGGACCAGTAAAGACAGTAGATTTACATAATCAACAGATGCAAGATAACAAGACAATGCAATAGCATTTACTCTGAATTTCAAATAAGTAGTAGATTTTTTTCTAACAAATTTTAAAGTTATGTCTATTTCCACTCCCCCTGTACCATGTGATAGCAATCAGCCAATTACAAATTCATATATACGTATAGTCTGTGAATTCTTGCACATGCTCAGTAGGAGCTGGTGACTCAAAAAAGTGTAAATATAAAAGAATGTGCACATTTTTTTTAATGGAAGTAAATTGGAAAGTTGTTTAAAATTACATGCTGTATCTGAATCATGAAAATTGAATTTGACCTGAGTGTCTCCTTAGGCCTCTCTCAGTAGGTTTTGTCTTGGGTTACTTACTTTTTTTAATTCATGCATCCTCCCTTGGAAAATGCATGTTTTCCTTTGGGTTACAGTATCACTCCCATGCTAACCATACCCAAATCTATATTTCCTCTCCTGATATTTCGACCTCACAACCAGGTCATCAACTGTCTCTCTGCTATTTCCTCTTAGATGGATGTCTTCCCATTACATTACCTACAACTCTCAAAAACTAAGCTTCTTCTTATTCCCTCTCTCACATACACCTTACATCTAACTTATTGTAGGTGACTCTCTATTACATTTTTTTTTTAAATATAGAAGTAGATGGTAGTGTTTTTATTTAACTAAGTTTTTAAATACTTGGAGAATTGGGACTTTGTAAATTATGTCATAGATTAAAATAGGATAAGTATATAAAACTATAAAGCAATTAGCTTGCGCTGGTATTAAAAAGTGGAGCGTAAATATCACTTCAGCAAAAAGCAATATATTGTATTCCACTTATAATCTGGCCCCAAATGTTTTAATACTGGATTACCTATTTTGTAATTGCAAGTGAAAAATGGACTGGGTGTTTGAAACCTTGCGAAAAGTGATTCACATTAGCTTGTGGGTGAACACGGTGCTTTCCAGCACTTTTGTGGATTCCACTACAGATGATGCTGAAGAAGCAGGGAAGAGTTATTGAGAGAGTTTGATTGCTATGGGGTTTTTTTTGTCAATTCCCTGACTCTGTGCTATTAACTGCAACAAAGGTCCACTGCCTTGGTGTCACACTGGTCTCTGAACTCTCATTTGCTCCACATAAACAAGGGCTTACCAAATCTTGCTATGCACACCTATGCAGCATCTCTAGAACTTGCTCTTTCTTAACCCAAAGTGCAACCAAAATATTCATTCACTTATTTTGTCTTGCATTGACTACTATAACCTACTCTTAAATGGCCTTCCCACATACATCTTCTCCCCTCTATCTATCATGAATGCTTCAACTAGACTTATCCACCTAAATCACAGATCCATGTTGGCTGCACCTCCCTGCCTTTCCCTTCACTGGCTCTCCATATGCTTTAGAATTAGTGATGTCGCGAATAGTTCGCTGGCGAATATTTTGCTGGCGAATAGTTCCAGGCGAACATAGCATGTTCGCGTTCACCGCGGTGGGCGAACATATGCAATGTTCGATCCGCCCCCTATTCGTCATCATTGAGTAATACTTTGACCCTGTACCTCACAGTCAGAAGACACATTCCAGCCAATCAGCAGCAGAGACTCCCTCCCAGACCCTCCTACCTCCTGGACAGCATCCATTTTAGATTCATTCGGAAGCTGCATTCTTAGTGAGCGGAGGGACAGTGTAGCTGCTGCTGATTTAATAGGGAAATTGATAGCTAGGCTAGTGTATTCAGTGTCCACTACAGTCCTGAAGGACTCATCTGATCTCTGCTGTAAGGACATCACCCCAAAAAGCCCTTTTTAGGGCTAGAACATCAGTCTGCTTTTTTTTTTTTTTCCTGTACATCAGTCTGCTTTTTTTTTTTTTCCTGTGTAATCTAATTGCAGTTGCCTGCCTGCCAGCGTGTGTGTCAGGCTCACAGCGTATACTGTGCCCACTTGCCCAGTGCCACCACTCATATCTGGTGTAACAGTAGTGAAGATTTAAAAAAACAAAACGCTTTTTTGACTGTGTTAAATAATAGCAGTCAGTTTCCTTCACACGTGTGCGTTTCAGTGCCTGCCTGCCAGGGCACAGTGTCACCCCAGTGCAACTCATATCTGGTGTAACAGTAGTGTAGATTTAAAAAAAAACAACACTTTTTTGACTGTGTTAAATAATAGCAGTCATTTTCCTTCACACGTGTGCGTTTCAGTGCCTGCCTGCCAGGGCACAGTGTCACCCCAGTGCAACTCATATCTGGTGTAACAGTAGTGTAGATTTAAAAAAAAAAACACTTTTTTGACTGTGTTAAATAATAGCAGTCAGTTTCCTTCACACGTGTGCGTTTCAGTGCCTGCCTGCCAGGGCACAGTGTCACCCCAGTGCAACTCATATCTGGTGTAACAGCAGTGTAGATTTTAAAAAAAAAACACTTTTTTGACTGTGTTAAATAATAGCAGTCAGTTTCCTTCACACGTGTGCGTTTCAGGGCTTGCCTGCCAGGGCACAGTGTCACCCCAGTGCAACTCATATCTGGTGTAACAGTAGTGTAGATTTAAAAAAAACAACTTTTTTGACTGTGTTAAATAATAGCAGTCAGTTTCCTTCACACGTGTGCGTTTCAGGGCCTGCCTGCCAGGGCACAGTGTCACCCCAGTCACACTGGGGTGACACTACCTGATCGATACAACATCATACCTGATGTTTTAAAGCACGTTGTTCCAAACAATTTAGGAATGTTAGGTGATTTATGCCCTTTATGGCTTAAAACCAGACTCTGCATCAACTATGTAATTTTCCATGGGAGTTTTGCCATGGATCCCCCTCCGGCATGCCACAGTCCAGGTGTTAGTGCCCTTGAAACAACTTTTCCATCACTATTGTGGCCAGAAAGAGTCCTTGTGGGTTTTAAAATTCGCCTGCTTATTGAAGTCTATGACGGTTCGCCCGGTTCACCCGTTCGCAAACATTTGCGGAAGTTCGCGTACGCCGTTCGCAAACCCAAATTTTTATGTTCGCAACATCACTATTTAGAATACAATTAATGACCCTAACCTACAAAGCTCTCAACAACCTCATACCCAACTATGGGCTAGATTACTCAACGTTAGCTACCTGTAGCAAGAGCTTTTTTACCAGCACTATCTACAAGTAGTGAATCATCAGCGATCACATCTCACTTCCTACAAATGGTAGCAAGAGCTCTTGTAGATTAGCCAGAGGTTGTGGCTGCCTATACTTTTAGGGCTAGATTACAAGTGGCACGCTATTTTGCACTTTCAAGATAGTGTTAACACTACCAGAAGTAATCTTTTTGCACGTGTGCTAGCGCACGTATTGCCATTAAGTAAAGGTTTTGCACTAGAGCAAAACCTGACGCGTGCTAACCAAAGGACTTCTGATATCTCAATCGTGCTAACTTATTTTCTCCCATATACTTCATGCACTAACCCAACAGGAATTATTAATATTTCACATTACAATGTTCTTCACATACAGAATTTTTTTTATTTTTTACTATTAAATATATATTCCTATATATATATATATATATATATATATATATATATATATATATATATATATATATATATATATATATATATATATGTGTGTGTGTGTGTGTGTAAATACCTATACCTTTTTATCTATTCCTATAAATACAGTATATAGAGTATAGATATATATGTTTCATTATTCAGATTGAGAATACAATTTTAAAAAAAGTTTTCAATTTACTTCTATTATCAAATTTGCTTTGTTCTTATGTTATTCTTTGTTGAAGAAATACCTAGGTAGATAGCGTGCACATGCCTGAAGCACTACAAGGAAATATTGATGCAATATAGTGCTCTTGCTAATGTATAACATTGTTGCAAAACTGCTATCTGAATTATGAAAGGAAAATTTTAGCTTGTATGTCCCCTTAAAGAATAACAAATTGCAAATATTTAATGGAAATAGAGTTGATATGGGTAACAGTGAGTTAAAATATAAGAAAAAAGAATCAGAATCTGTAGTGATAAGTGCTCTATAAAGAGATTGTTTCTGTGACTTCAGCTTTGGAATGGGCGGTGGTTCTGTACAGTATGGATGGAATGTTTAGAAAGGGAAGAAATTGCTGTCCTACTCCAGCTATCAAAGTAGCCAACCCCCATGTGGGTTTGTGATTGTCAAGTTGCCAGCGAAGGCAGGTGTATTTGCTAACACGCAAACTGCATTGCAAACAGCATGGTGAGATTCCTGGGAAAATGATCTTATTGTTATATTAAAGCTAGTTTATTCTATGATTCACATTTCTGAAATATATTTAGTATCAGTCTCAGCCTTCTGAAAAGTCAACATACCAACTTCAAAATTAAACTTTTTTTTAAGTCTAGGCGACAGTGGGGTTGCATTTTATGAATTCCAGATTTGCTTAGCTGCAGGTTTTATTTTATGCAGTAATCCAAAAGTCATGTCTGCATTTTTTCTTCTTTTCTTTATCGTTGTTATTTTAAAGAACAGAAAAATAATCTATGGCCCAGATTACGAGTTTTGCGTTAGAGGCTGTGCGGTGCTAACGAGTTTTCCCTCACTGCTCACTTATCTACAGCGCTGGTATTACGAGTTTTTACAAACCCGTCGTTTAAAGACAAGAAGTGAGCGTTGAGCAAAATTTTGCTCATTACCGCACTTAAGTCAGCGCTGGTGTAACGTGCTCGTGCACGATTTCCCCATAGGAATCAACGGGGAGAGCCACGTGAAAAAAGTCTAACACCTGTAAAAAAGCAGTGTAAAACTCCATAATGCAGCCCCATTGATTCCTATGGGGAAATAAAATTTATGTCTACACCTAACACCCTAACATGAACCCCGAGTCTAAACACCCTTAATCTTACACTTATTAACCCCTAATCTGCCGCCCCTGACATCGCCGACACCTAAATTATAATTATTAACCCCTAATATGCCGCTCTGGACACCGCCGCCACCTACATTATACTTATTAACCCCTAATCTGCTGCCCCCAACATCGCCGACACCTACATCATATTTATTAACCCCTACTCTGCCGCCCCCAATGTCGCTGCCACCTACCTACACTTATTAACCCCTAATTTGCCACCCCCAACATCGCCGCCACTATATTAAAGTTATTAACCCCTAAACCTAAGTCTAACCCTAAACCTAACACCCCCTAACTTAAATATAATTTAAATAAATCGAAATAAATATTCCTATCATTAACTAAATTATTCCTATTTAAAACTAAATACTTACCTGTAAAATAAACCCTAAGCTAGCTATAATATAACTAATAGTTACATTGTATCTATCTTAGAGTTTATTTTTATTTTACAGGCAAGTTTGTATTTATTTTAACTAGGTAGAATAGTTATTAAATAGTTTATTTTAGCTAGGTAGTTATTAAATAGTTAATAACTATTTAATAACTATTCTACTTAGTTAAAATAGACAAATTTACCTGTAAAATAAAACCTAACCTAAATTACACTAACACCTAACACTACACTATAATTAAATAAATTAACTAAATTAAATACAATTACCTAAATTAAATTAAATTAAATTAGCTAAAGTACAAAAAAAAACTAACACTAAATTACAGAAAATAATAAACAAATTATAGATATTTAAACTAATTACACCTAATCTAAAAGCCCAATGAAAATAAAAAAAGCCCCTAATATAAAAAATAAACCACCCAATACACCCTTAAAAAAAACCTAAAACTAACCCCCTGAAGATCGACATCCGACGCAGAGCATCCTCTTCATCCGACGACTAACACAGAATGAAGGTACCTTTAAGTAACGTCATCCAAGATGGTGTCCCTTAGATTCCAATTGGCTGATAGAATTCTATCAGCCAATTGGAATTAAGGTAGAAAAAATTCCTATTGGCTGATCCAATCAGTCAATAGGATTGAGTTCGCATTCTATTGGCTGTTCCAATCAACCAATAGAATGCGAGCTCAATCCTATTGACTGATTTTTTTCTACCTTAATTCCGATTGGCTGATAGAATTCTATCAGCCAATCGGAATCTAAGGGACGCCATCTTGGACCTTCATTCTGTGTTAGTCGTTGGATGAAGAGGATGATCCGCGTCAGATGTCTTGAAGATGGACCCGCTCCGCGCCGGATGGATGAAGATAGAAGATGCTGTCTGGATGAAGATAGAAGATGCCATCTGGATGAAAACTTCTGCCCGTCTGTAGGACCTCTTCTGCCCAGCTTGGATAAAGACTTCTGCCCGTCTGGAGGACCACCTCACCCGGTTTGGATGAAGACGTCTCCCGGTAAGTCGATCTTCAGGGGGTTAGTGTTAGGTTTTTTAAGGGTGTATTTGGTGGGTTTATTTTTTACATTCGGGGTTTGGGCTTGCAAAAGAGCTAACTGCCCTTTTAAGGGCAATGCCCATCCAAATGCCCTTTTCAGGACAATGAGGAGCTTAGGTTTTTTTAGCTAGTATTTTATTTTGGGGGTTGGTTGTGTGGGTCGTGGGTTTTACTGTTGGGGGGGTTGTTTGTATTTTTTTTACAGGTAAAAGAGCTGATTACTTTGGGGCAATGCCCTGCAAAAGGCCCTTTTAAGGGCTATTGGTAGTTTAGTTTAGGCTAGGGTTTTTTTTATTTTGGGGGGGATTTTTTTTATTTTAATAGGGCTATTAGATTAGGTGTAATTAGTTTAAATATCTGTAATTTGTTTATTATTTTCTGTAATTTAGTGTTGTTTTTTTGTACTTAATTTAATTTAGGTAATTGTATTTAATTTAGTTAATTTATTTAATTATACTGTAGTGTTAGGTGTTCGTGTAACTTAGGTTAGGTTTTAATTTACAGGTACTTTTGTATGTATTTTAGCTAGGTAGCTAGTAAATAGTTAATAACGATTTAATAACTATTCTACCTAGTTAAAATAAATACAAACTTGCCTGTAAAATAAAAATAAATCCTATGCTAGCTACCATGTAACTATTAGTTAAATTGTAGCTATTTTAGGGTTTATTTTACAGGTAAGTATTTAGTTTTAAATAGGAATAATTTAGTTAATGATAGGAATTTTTAGTTAGATTTCTTTTAATAATATTTAAGTTAGGGGATGTTAGGGTTAGGGTTAGACTTAGATTTAGGGGTTAATAACTTTAATATAGTGGCGGCGACATTGGGGGCGGCAGATTAGGGGTTAATAAATGTGGGTAGGTGGCGGCGATGTTAGGGATGGCAGATTAGGGGTTAATAATATTTAACTAATGTTTGCGATGCGGGAGTGCGGCGGTTTAGGGGTTAATATATTTATTATAGTGGCGGCGATGTCTGGTTCAGCAGATTAGAGGTTAAAAATTACTAATGACTTTAATATGCGGTTTAATATGCGGTACCAGTCTTGACAGGAGAGGGTCTACCGCTCACTTTTTGGCAGACTCGTAATACCGGCGCTATGCAAGTCCCATTGAAAAAAGAGGATACGCAATTTACGTAAGTGGATTTGCGGTATTTCCAAGTCTGGCTAAAAAAGTGAGCGGTACACCTATACCTGCAAGACTCGTAATACCAGCGGGCGTTAAAAAGCAGCGTTAGGACCAGCTAACGCTGCTTTTTAAGCCTAACGCAAAACTCGTAATCTAGCCGAACGTGTTTTATATATGAGAAATGTAAAAATACAAAAATGAATGGACATTAAGGGCATTTTTACTTTGTTTAATTAAAAAAAAGTTAATTTAAGATATATTACATATTTAAGGTTAGATTACAAGTGTTGTGTTTAAACTGGCGTGTGATATACAGGGAGTGCAGAATTATTAGGCAAATGAGTATTTTGACCACATCATCCTCTTTATGCATGTTGTCTTACTCCAAGCTGTATAGGCTTGAAAGCCTACTACCAATTAAGCATATTAGGTGATGTGCATCTCTGTAATGAGAAGGGGTGTGGTCTAATGACATCAACACCCTATATCAGGTGTGCATAATTATTAGGCAACTTCCTTTCCTTTGGCAAAATGGGTCAAAAGAAGGACTTGACAGGCTCAGAAAAGTCAAAAATAGTGAGATATCTTGCAGAGGGATGCAGCACTCTTAAAATTGCAAAGCTTCTGAAGCGTGATCATCGAACAATCAAGCGTTTCATTCAAAATAGTCAACAGGGTCGCAAGAAGCGTGTGGAAAAGCCAAAGAGCAAAATAACTGCCCATGAACTGAGAAAAGTCAAGCGTGCAGCTGCCAAGATGCCACTTGCCACCAGTTTGGCCATATTTCAGAGCTGCAACATCACTGGAGTGCCCAAAAGCACAAGGTGTGCAATACTCAGAGACATGGCCAAGGTAAGAAAGGCTGAAAGACGACCACCACTGAACAAGACACACAAGCTGAAACGTCAAGACTGGGCCAAGAAATATCTCAAGACTGATTTTTCTAAGGTTTTATGGACTGATTAACTGAGAGTGAGTCTTGATGGGCCAGATGGATGGGCCCGTGGCTGGATTGGTAAAGGGCAGAGAGCTCCAGTCCGACTCAGACGCCAGCAAGGTGGAGGTGGAGTACTGGTTTGGGCTGGTATCATCAAAGATGAGCTTGTGGGGCCTTTTCGGGTTGAGGATGGAGTCAAGCTCAACTCCCAGTCCTACTGCCAGTTTCTGTAAGACACCTTCTTCAAGCAGTGGTACAGGAAGAAGTCTGCATCCTTCAAGAAAAACATGATTTTCATGCAGGACAATTCTCCATCACACGCGTCCAAGTACTCCACAGCGTGGCTGGCAAGAAAGGGTATAAAAGAAGAAAATCTAATGACATGGCCTCCTTGTTCACTTGATCTGAACCCCATTGAGAACCTGTGGTCCATCATCAAATGTGAGATTTACAAGGAGGGAAAACAGTACACCTCTCTGAACAGTGTCTGGGAGGCTGTGGTTGCTGCTGCACGCAATGTTGATGGTGAACAGATCAAAACACTGACAGAATCCATGGATGGCAGGCTTTTAAGTGTCCTTGCAAAGAAAGGTGGCTATAGTGGTCACTGATTTGTTTTTGTTTTGTTTTTGAATGTCAGAAATGTATATTTGTGAATGTTGAGATGTTATATTGGTTTCACTGGTAAAAATAAATAATTGAAATGGGTATATATTTGTTTTTTGTTAAGTTGCCTAATAATTATGCACAGTAATAGTCACCTGCACACACAGATATCCCCCTAAAATAGCTAAAACTAAAAACAAACTAAAAACTACTTCCAAAAATATTCAGCTTTCATATTAATGAGTTTTTTGGGTTCATTGAGAACATGGTTGTTGTTCAATAATAAAATTAATCCTCAAAAATACAACTTGCCTAATAATTCTGCGCTCCCTGTAGGAATATTGCGCCAATGTTAATTTGCGAGCATATAACAAGTTGAAAGTAAATTTGTTCGGAAACAATTGAATTTAATGCGCTTTTGGTTAGCAAGAGTTAAGACCTTGCGTAAATACAACATTAATACAATTAAAATGATTTTATATATATATATATATATATATATACATATATATAAATATATATATATATATATATATATTATAGGAATATATATTTAAAAATAAAAAATAAAAATTTTCTATGTTAAGAGCACTGGAATGTAAAATATGCATAATGCACTTCAGGTTTCGCACTGTAGATCTAATGTGGTCTAATGTGGTGTTGGGTAAGTGCACATGAAGAATTAGTCATCTTAAGGCACGTTATATAAATATTACATATAAAATATTAAAATTTTTTGATAACAATTCATAAATATTATAGATACTGTAAAAAATACATATATATTCAGATTTTTTTTAGAATGTTTAAGTACATCTATAATAATAATTTACATTAATTATTAATATTTTTCAATATTTTCTATTTAATAAATACATAATGCTTCTTAATATAACTCATGCCGGGTTAGTGCACATGAAGAATTAGTTTACTCTTGTCGGGTTTTGCAGGTCTGGCATGTGACTGACAGAGTGGTTGTAGGGTACGTGGATCTGATTTCAGGTGTGATGTAGGCATGTGGCTGACAGAGAAGCTCTATAGCCTTGTGGTCTGATCTGTGGTATGATGTGGGAATGTAGCTGGCAGAGGTTCTCCAATGATTTAGGGCCTGATCTGGGCATATGGATTAATGAAAGGTACTGCTCCCTGGAATTTTACCTAATATTGAATGTGAATGTGGGTGCTGGCAGAGAGGCTTCAAATTCATGGGGTCAAAAATCTCATATAGACATATGGCTGCCCAGAGCTATAGAGCAAGGGGTCTGACCTGCAATTGCATCCTCAGAGGGGCACAAGTCCCCTCATGTGCCCTTTCAACAGGGGTGGGGTGGTGGTAATACCTCTCCCCCACTAGTCTACCCAGGTTCAACCCCAGCTCTACCTACAGCATGCCCTACCCATGGATTTAACTAGTTCCCCCCACAACAAGTCTGACTACACTTTCTCACATAGGGCCCTGCCCACAAATTACATTTGGGCCTCCTTGTAGTGTCCCCCACTAGATATCATTCCTGGAGATGGCACGATTGATCTAAGGTAGAATTAAGATTCCACTAACAACCCCTAGGTCACTCACAGGTGAACCAGTAGTTTTATAAAAGACCAATGTAAACTTTAAATTACCATGGACTGCAATTATGCAAGCAATACTTGGGTCTATTATTGGTCCAAGTCTAGCCCTACTCATCACTTGCATAACCTCATTCCTCTTAACAGAAATGAGCAGATGAATTTCTTTAAAAATCATTGTCCGTTAACCAAATATGTAATTTATGTTCTGTTTTGTTTCATGTGAGCATGTATGCTGATGCAGGGCAAGTAAAGGGTTTATGTATTATGTTTTTGCACACCATGTTCTTGGCAGACGATGGCTCTTTAACAACAACAAAAATGTGTGAAGAAAAGGGGAAAATAATTCACTCAGAAACATGGCTAGTTTTACCAAAATGACATGTCTATTTTCTTATCTAATTCATGGTATTAAACATTTTCTAAACATAGACCTACCTCTAATTGCAGTCTTGTTGTGTTTCCAAACATTATCAGGTACTATGAGAACTGCTATTTAAATATAAATGTACATACCCTGTGATATAAATGTGATATACCTCAGTACTGCTTGCTTTAATCTATATCTGACATTAAATTGGGTGCAGTGCAATCACACCTTAATTGGGTCAATGTGTTTTTGGACAATTTACATAATTTACACTCACCTTTAAAGGGATACTGAACCCAATTTTTTTCATTTGTGATGCAATTTTAAGCAACTTTCTAATTTACTCCTATTATCTATTTTTTTCGTTCTCTTTATTATTATTATTATTATTATTATTATTGGTTATTTGTAGAGCGCTATAAACAAAGGCAGAGTACAACAAAACAATTATAGGGATCAAATGGATAGAGGGCCCTGCCAAGAGTTGCACTGTTGTAGTCAGCTTTTATGAAGGCGATCTGCAAACAGCTGGGCTCATAGGCTTACATGTTAAGTTCTCTTTATTTGAAAAAGAAGGCATCTAAGCTAAGGAGCCAGCCAATTTTTTGTTCAGAACTCTGGACAGCATTTGTTTATTGGTGGTTAAATTTATCCACCAATCAGCAAGAACAACCCAGGTTGTTCACTAATAATGGGCCGGCATCTAAACTTACATTCTTGCTTTTCAAATAAAGATACCAAGAGAATGAAGAAAATTTGTTAATTGGAGTAAATTAGAAAGTTGCTTAAAATGTCATGCTCTATCTGAATCACAAAAGAAAAAATTTGGATTCAGTGTCCCTTTAAGCGCTTATTCACTGGACTAAATAGCTCATGCAGCATACAAGTGCTAAATAGAAAGGGTGAAAATGGAACGTTCTCTCTGAAATTGTCTTATTCATGGCCCTAATTTTCAAATCTTTGTATACATGGGAAGTATTAAAGGTGACTATATAATACATGCAATATAGGTCATGTAATACATCTTTTGAAGTTTCCTTGTGGCCAGTTATATTAAGGCAAGACCACCTGTAAAGTCTGCAAACACATCACAGAACACAAATATAATATTAGGAAAAGGGACATAAAAGGGACATTAAACACAATTCTTTTCTTTCATGATTCAGATCGAGAATACTATTTTAAACAACTTTCTAATTTACTTCTATTATCTAATTTGCTTCATTCTCTTGATATTCTTTTTCTGAAAAGCGTATCTAGATAGGCTCAGTAGCTTTGGATTTGTGGCTGAACATAGATGCCTCATGTGATTGGCTCACCCATATGCGATGCTATTTCTTTAACAAAGGATATCTAAAGAATGAAGCAAATTAGATAATAGAAGTACATTTGAATGTTGTTTAAAATTGTATTCTCTGTCTGAATCATGAAAGAAAAAGTTTGGTTGTAATGTCCCTTTAAGTCTCTAGTTGCAAGTTATTATTCTGACAACTGGACACACTATAAGCTATTCTTGGAACACATAAAAAAAATCCTAGGAGAGGAGTCAACACATTGGCCTCTAGTTATCAATGTCTGTCGGACCTGATCCGACAGAGCGGATCAGGTCCGACAGACATCGCTGAATACAGCGAGCAATACGCTTGCCGTATTCAGCATTGCACCAGCAGCTCACAAAAGCTGCTGGTGCAATGCCGCCCCCTGCAGACTCGCGGCCAATGGGCCGCCAGCAGGGGGGTGTCAATCAACCCGATCGTACTGATTTCCGGCGATGTCTGTCCGCCTGCTCAGAGCAGGCGGACAGGTTATGGAGCAGCGGTCTTTGTGACAGCTGCTTCATAACTGCTGTTTCTGTCGAGCCTGCAGGCTCACCAGAAACATGGGGCATCAAGCTGCAATCGGAGCTTGATACATATGCCCCATTGTTTTTATTTCGACAGAGAATTTCTCTTTGGATATTTGAATATATAGGTTTAGATCCTAATGGGATGAAAAATGAATGGGATATGACTGAATTTTCGTAGAGAAAGAGGTGTAAAAATTATTGGTTTGGGATTAGGATGTTATATGTGTGGTAGCAATTTTTTTTTAAATAGCATATATTCCCTGTTATTTAACAATTGAATTGATTAAGTAGAATATAGTCTGTTGTTGCTAAGGGTTATATTTCATCCCTTAACCTTTGTATACTGGCTGTATATTCAGTGTGTATTGGACATAATTGAGGACCTTTTCTATTTTGTATCTGCTTATTTGGTTATGGAATAAATAGTATTAGCATAATATTGGAGTGCTGTTGCATTTGTTCATTTCTAAATGGTATCCTGAGAAAGCCAAGTAAGAGATACACTATGTGATCATTGAGGGCAACACAAGTTAATTGTGCAGCAAAATATGCATATTCAGAAAGTTCAATCCATTTATAAACAAACTGTGATAATGGAAGTATAATTTAAAATACTTATTACATGCAATCTCTATTTGATAGGCTTAGCATTGTGTTCTGTTTAGAATTTCCTGAAACTTAAATGAGCAATGCAATAATTTCCCAGATCATGTGCATATGTTTTATATAAATGCTTTCATAACTTTTGTATTTGTTTTGTTAAATAACTCTTTGCTCATTGTTTGGTGTTATTATGTATTTAAAATGGGAATACCCATGCATTCATAAATCATACAGTGCCACATGTGACATATGATATATTTTTTAATGAAATGTTCATATTTATGAAATCATTTGTATATATTATGAGGCGTTAAGTATTTGAAAAACATTTGAGTTGATTTCAATCTATTGGACATTTTGTTTTCAAATTACTTCATACTTTTCAACAGGTTTTCAGGATCATTTCACAATTATCAAATTTGACACCTAAAGGCACTGGAATAAAGGACCACTAAAGTCAAAATTAATCTATATATTTCACATCCATTGTCTAAATTGTCTACTGAGTGTGGGCAAGATTCACAGAATAAACGTATATGCATTTTGTGATTGGCTGATGGCTGTAGAAAAATAAAACTATGTTTGAAAAAAATATCTAGTTCAACCAGGGAGAGAATTGGGAGAAAGATCACAAAAGAAATATCAAAGAATAGATAAATAAGGACCCACCTCTAGGAGAGCATGTAAAAGGTTAATACTGTCCACTGGATGGAGGGGTTAACACACACAACCACTAACATATGGCACAACTCAGTTCATAGAGTAAACAGGACTTTAGTTGCTTGTAGTTATTCATCAAACATAGATGTAACAAAGTATCTCACCACCTTAGAGAGAGTCCATTAACTTATGGCAGGATCTATGTTGGCTTCTCTGCTTACAATGGCGAACCGTATCTGCCCCGCAGAATCCCATCCGCTCGATGAGGGGCGTGTCCGGTCCACGCTGACGATTATATCGTCATCACAGGTATTCGCCAATCAGGGGGTTCCTGAGTTATCCGTTCTTGGGGTTTCTCAAAGTAGTACCTCTTGATGAAACAATGTAGCAGGATATAATATAAAAATGTTCCGATCCTTCACATAGAGCAAGTGCTGATCGCCATAGTAGGGGCCAAAGTGTGTATATATCCAGACTGGTCCGGCCATTAAAATCGTGTGTGTTCCCTTCCAATCCAGGAGCTAGCCCACACACAGTGAGCAAGGGACCGGGCAGGGGGCTGAACCGCTCGAAACAGGCAAGGAAACAGTTCCAATAAGAGCTTGCCTACCCTGAGGTGCTCATGCTCTCACTTTTATTGCTATTTTGACCTCCATGGTTTTATGTGACTTTTTCAATAAACGTGTTTTTTTGTTTTTGTTTTTTTTTAATTGAGGTTATTGCAAACATATTACATGTAAAATATATTCCTTCATACCCAAAAGTCATGTACACAAATTTTAGCAACCATGAGTCATCTATTAACAACCAAATAAAAAAATCAAGCACAAATTTAGTACAGTCACAAAATTAAATATAGCAATAGTCACATCCAAACAACCTATAGTATATTACAATATATCTTAAACATTGCTTACTTTACTTATATAGATGCCATCATTTGGGAAAAAGAACCTATAAAGACAATACCTCATTTAAGTTTTAAAGAGTAAAAGGGGGGGTATATCAATAACTTCTATAGATAATCACACTTAGACATAGTTTAGGGATTTTCATATGGGGTCTGTGCCCCTAAGCTTAACCAGTAAGCTATATAATGGGGGAAACGGAGCTTATCCTAGTACAGAAGGCTTATAGCATGTATTCTCTGCAGCGCCTGCAATAAAGGTATATCTTACTTTCTAAGGCTTATCAATACATAAAAGTATACAAGAGCTTAGCTACCTCATCGATATAGGATCCATAAGAGAGTACTCCCCCCCCCCAAGTTGGGAAGACTATCTAAAGCATCATTTAGCTTTTATGGCTATCAATTTAACCAGTAGACAAATCTGGGTTGGGGGGAGATGAAGCCACTATTATGAAAACATATTATAGCTATTAGGGGCTCTAGTACTGTCTATGGTTTCCAATCGATCACACTATAAATTAAATATGAATAGCTAGGGAGCAGTGTTTAAACTATAAATTCAGTATAAGTTAACAAGCCCAGATAAGTCAAATGAGAGAGATAATTTGGGCTTAGGGGGAAACCAGATATTAACTGAGGCATAATAATATAATAACAAACCCTCCTCAAATTTAAGCTAAGTTCGGGGTGGGCTCAATAAATGCTGTATGGAAGAGTTCAAGCAACATTCACGGGAAATAATAGGACTATAAAGTTTCACAATTATATATATACCTTGACCAAGCATCAGAGCAGGTTAGTGTCCCAACCAATATTAAGTCATATAATACAACAAGTGTTAGACTCACTTAATGGCTCAAATTACACTACTCTCAAACATAGAATATAAGTGCCATGCTAACTCGGCCGCTGAGAGCACAGCTAAAGGGATGAATTAGGTAGAGAGGGTAACCTTAGAATTGAGATCATCCTACTCAATTCTAACAAAATAAGGTGACATTGATACTAGGTGTTGTTACATTGGTCTCGGAGAAAATAGAGTGGTTACAATCTTGTAAGTGGGGTCTACAAATATATTCTCTGAAAACAATTGGAGATGACTATCAAGAAACTTATTTCCCAGTTGGCAAACCTAAGCAAGTAGGTGGATATAAATGATTCCTCAGTAAAAACACAAATATAATGGTCAAATATGAAAACAAACATCAACATATAATAAACAGGGAACTTGTGATGGAGAAAGAAAAAGCTCCTGAAAAAGTTTATTCTGTGATATAGTCTGGAGAGAATAGAATAGTACCTGACACAAACTGCAAACTGATAACATGTATAACGTCCTGCAGCATCATTTAGACGCTATGTTGGGCCTAATGAACAAATCATCCTATCCTAGACTTAACAATCCTCACACATTGCCATATCTGCTGATGTCCCCATAAAAACTGGCAATGAAGCTGACTGATCATAATGACCGAGCCGTCAAGAACAGTATACCCATACACTGCAGAGGGGTAATGAGTTGCGGTCCCTGTACATATCAGAATCCCATCTGTCTGGTGTCGCTCTGTTATCTTGCAGCTTGTTGCTCTGCCCTTACCACAGGTTTCCTCCGTGTCAGCAATGGCCTTCATACCGCTCCTGGTATTTATTTCAAAGCCACAGCCGGCATCCACTGATGCATCGGACCTCCTCATCTCCTCTGCTGTAAAGCGACCAAGCTCCCGATCACTCTGAGGTATGCAAGAGGTAAGTAGCAAGCGCCGGGGCCCCAAAGCGCTGCCACTGCCCTGCTTCAACGAAATCGGATTAGTCTGAAGGATCAGCGTCATATTAGAATCATCTGGGAACTGAAATGCCATCTTGAGCGTATCTTCCAAAATAGCTTGAAAGGAATCCAGTAGGCCATACAGTCCAGTCAGATCATACATGTTAACCTCCATGATGGGCTCTTACAGTGAACATGAGGTGGGTGGGCTTAGCATAGCTAGATGTCTTTAAACACTGCTTTTCGCTTGATGAATAAACAAATATCTCCTTACACAAAAATTACTGCGCTAGCTGTCTGTATAATTTATAAAAATACTTTACCCCAATTGACTGGTGGTAATAATAAAAAATCAATAGGAGTGTGATAGATAATCAATATGAATATTGGTACCTCTAAAATTTGTATGTGACCTGGTAGTCACAATATGCTTAATATAAATATCGCATTCAAAGTTGTGAATAACACACTGATATAGTTGCAGTTAAACACACTTATATTACATATTAAAACATAACACAAGGTACTTACTTCATGACTTAAGGAGTAGGGTAGAAATAATACCAGTATTGTGACAACTCCACAAGGATCTTTTCTATCCTCTCAGTGAATTTCTCCTTAACTTTTAAAGTGGTGGTGCTGCTCCTTCTTACAGGGCACTCAGGGGTGCGCTGACATAGAAACACTGGAACGAAAAAAGCACAGAGCGCATCCACGACTCAAGGTGAATCAAATAACAATTTATTCAGAGCACATAATATGTTGCACTTACAAGAAGTTTAAAACAATGAAGCCTTTTTCCAAACCACTTGGACACGTCAGCTCAAGGGAATCAACTTGTGAAATGATCATCAGCTGGAAACACTGTCTATATTCTGCATCAAGCGTTCCTTATTTGCAGACTTTTCCTCCCAGTTTCCATTAAGTTCCAATGCGGCTGCAAGTGACAGTAGTGAGTGTCTTTACGAACGGCAAGCTGCTCCTCCGTCTACGCGTTTCGTCCCTCCTATTGGGACTTTTTCAAGACCCAGAGTTCAGCTGATCATGTATGGCGGAATCCTCCCTTAAGTATGCGCCCCCGACACACCTCTTACGTGTTGCGTAATAGCGTCGATGTTTTGCATACACACCCCTCTGGCTGGCCAATATGGGCTCAGTATATCAGAGCCTTTTTTTTCCTAATGAGCGTCCCTGTAATCATACTACATAGACATTGTACAGCGATATTACCTAAAAAGATACTGGCATGAATTTATATGAAATAACATAATATAAATATAATAATTGTCAAATTAATACAACCGTTATCCTTGCATAGTGTTTTACAAGCTAGTATAAATATCGATATTACTCCAGTCTGCACAGAGGGTAGGCGCTATACATGATATTAATTCTTCATTCAAAGCTCCTAAAATCAACATATAAAAAGAAAAGATATATTTTATACTATTTCAATATATAAAAATGTCATTACTTAAAATGTCATTACATAAAAAACAATTATATATATATTAATTAAATTAGAACGATTGTGGGGCATCACCTTAAAACAAGAAAAAACGTGAACATTTAATTTCATGTGAAAAACTATATTGATATCACGAAAATTTATATTTAAAAATTTAGAACAACACATGAATAGTCATTATTATTAAAAAATAATCGATGTTAAAAAATCCTTTTAAAAATCCTTTTAAAAAACATCCCTATCAAAAACCTCATCAAAATTTATAGGTGGAAAAATGACAATTGATATTCTCTTCTCTAAATCATAAATGCTTGTAAGTCAAGGTCTATATTTAATCCATTAGGGGTTAAGCTGCCCAGCTCTTGTATCCATTTTATTTCTTTTTGTCTGAGAACAGTTAGTCTTTGGTGAGGGTTAACACCTACTGGGACAGATTCCAAGATACTAATTCTAAGGCTACGTGGGTCTTGATGATGGTATAGTCTAAAGTGTTCTGAGACACTATGTGTTTTTAAACCATTCTCTATGTTATGGATGTGTTCATAGCATCTTCTTTTTATTTTCCTCTTTGTTCTACCAACATAGATACTCCCACATTCGCAGGTTAGACCATAAACTACAAATGTGGAGTGGCAATTGCCTCTAGATTTAATTTGTACTTTTTTAGTACCATTCCAGTTCATGATAAAATCACGATTTTGACTGTGAGTACACATGCAACAATTAGCTCGTCCACATTTGAAGGTCCCTGGTTTTCTAGTTGCCAACAAATCTAGGGTTCCCATATTGTGTCCTTTACTCTTTAGGGAGCCTTTAATTTTCGACGGGGCTAAAATATTCTTTAAATTTCTATTTCTCTTGAAGGTGACAATTGGTTTTTCTCCAATAATGGGTCCTAGTATGGGATCTGCTTTTATAAAACAAATATCTCCGTATTTCATAACCCAGGTCTCTGGGGGGTTATATATGCGGCAGCCACAGCCACAGGGTTCACGATTATAAGAAGTGAACAAGGCCCAGGATTACGTGTGGCATTCTTGAAGAGCATAGGTCAAGATAACAGTCAAATTTCCACTTCTGAATTTCAATCGAAATATGTGCAATATTTCTGCTTCCAACTATAAAGCATTTGTGGCATCAAATTTTACACACTAATCTCAAATAGTTCAAATCTTTCTATTATGTTCAGGAGCTTCATCAAGATGCATCTTGCCACTTCAAGAGTTAACTCCACCCCCAAACGTCAAGTTTTAAGCTTACACTGCCGAACGCTCTACCCTTGCTTTCTTATTGGAACTGAAAAAATATCTACTCATGTAAAATTCAATCTAAGTGATTTTGCATTGTCTCTTTATTATTTATCTATTGATTATGCAATTCTATTTTGAAATATTTGCAAGTATCCCAACACAATTTGGAATAATTATATTATGTTACACATGTGCATGACACTCTAACACTAGCCACAGAAAACATTTTAGAGGTATATTTGTATATATGGTCTAGATTCTATTCATCACTACTCTATAGTCTGTCTGCAGTGGGTAAGAGAGAAATGTATATATGTATATGTATTAAATGTTTGATTCTAATTCACACTTGCATTGTTAGTACAGTCATCTTCATAAATGGGATTTTAAATGGAATTTCATCTTGGCGACCGGGATTTTAAACAACAAAGACCAAAACTCATTAACAACAATGTGGTTTTCCAGTTTTTGCAGCTACATTCAAGTGTGAGATCCCGTTTGAAATCACGGTCATGAAGGTGCAATCCTGCTTGAAATAAGACCTCTAGTGATTCTTTCTCCTCAAGCTGTACTGGGAACATAACTAGAAGCAAACTTTCTGAGTGAATCTGTGCACTGTGGTAATTATGGTTAATTGGCTCCTAATTTTGCTCACCTAGTTTTTCAGCTGGAGCTTGTTTCTGATGGCTGGATTAAAAGTGGAGTGCTATTTTGCGCTTGTGCTTTCACTTTGCTAGACGGAGGCTTTTTGTGCGTGTTGGGTTGTGCTCGTATTACTGGTTGAAAGTGAAAAGTTAGCACGTAAGAGAAATCTCTAAACTTTGAATATCATGACCGTGTTAACATATTCTCCCATAGACTTAAATGGAGAGCGAAAACTAGAAAAAAAACTAACAAAACCACACTCGCTGGATTTAGATAAAATATAAGTTATGTAATATGTGGTAACGTTTCGGGGTTCGCAGACCCCCTTCCTCAGACCAAACACAATGTAAATGAAACATGGTGACTTTAAACACAATAAGCCCCTCCCCTCTCACAGTACAAAAATATTGTGCCAAAAGTGTATCCATGGCTGCCTGGATACCAATGTAAACAGTGATTTACAAAAATAAAGCACAATATAAATACCATATTTCCCCATCAGATCTGTGATGGCTATACATAAAAAGTAGAAGAAAGTGTATAATATAGTCTTACAAAATATCATTCAATCAGGTACAATGTCATAGTGTAGTATGTCACCATGTTTCATTTACACTGTGTCTGAGGAAGGGGTCTGCGAACCCCAAAACGTTACCACATATTAAATAACTTATATTTTATCTAAATCCAGCGAGTGCAGTCCTTGATTGAAGAAACCTACTGATATATTGACTTTGGCACCCTGGTTGCTGACCATATTGAAGTGAGAGTGCAGGTACACATTGGATATATATATATATATATATATATATGTGATTTTTAAAAAAAAAAAAATATATGTCTATATACCATAAACCATTATTAAACATTAATATTGAATAAAAATGCTTTTTTCATGTTTTCAGGTATTTGACTGCAAAGGGCTCCAATAAACACACACGCACACACACATATTATTATTATTATCAGGTATTTGTAGAGCGCCAACAGGTTCTGCAGTGCTATGAACATGGGTGGTATATAAAAAAACCATTACAGGGATCAAATGGGGAGAGATGGTCCTGCCGGGAGTTGCACTGTTGTAGTAGGCTCTTATGAAGGTGAACTACAAACAGCTGGGCTCAAAGGCTTACATGCTATGGGGTTTTAGGGGATAGCAGTGGAGATAGGAAGGTTAGTGTAGGTTGTAAGCGTCCCTGAATAGTAGAGTCTTCAGGGAGCACTTGAAGCTTTTAAAACTAAGGGAGATTCTTGTGGAGCGAAGCAGAGAGTTCCATAAGATGGGAGCTTGAGAAATCTTGTAGACGGGAATGTGAGGAGGTAACAAGAGAGGAGGAGAGTAGGAGATAATGAGCGGAGCGAAGGGGACAGGAGGGAGAGTATCTAAGACAAGGTCTGAGATATAGGGGGGAGTAGTGCAGTTGAGGGCTTTGTATTTCAGAGTGAGAATTTTGTGTTTAATCCTGGATGCAAGAGGAAGCCAGTGAAGGGATTGGCAGAGAGGTGCAGCAGATGAAGAGCGACATGTAAGGAAGATGAGTCTGGCAGAGGCATTCATTATGGATTGTAAAGGAGCTAGGCGGCAGCTGGGGAGACCAGAGAGGATAGAGTTGCAGTAGTTGAGGCAGGAAAGGATAAGAGAGTGGATTAAAATCTTAGTTGTGTCTTATGTAAGGAAGTGTGACCCCAAGACAACGGGCATGCGGGGTAGGGGTAATGATGGAGTTGTCGACAGTTATAGAGAGATTGGGGGTGGAGATTTTGGAAGAAGGGGGGGAAATAAGGAGCTCAGTTTTGGAGAGATTTAGCTTGAGGTAGTGAGAGGACATCCAGGAAGAGATGTGAGAAAGACAGTTAGTGACACAGGTTAGCAAGAAAGGAGATAGGTTTGGTGCAGAGAAGTAGATTTGGGTGTCGTCATCATACAAATGATGTTGGAACCCATGGGACTTTATTAGGGAACCTAATGATGACGTGTAGATTGAGAAGAGAAGGGGACCGAGGACAGAGCCTTGCGGTACCCTGAAAGAAAGTGGTGACGGGGCAGAGGAGGCCCCAGAGAAGGCTACACTAAAGGTACGGTTTGACAGGTAGGAAGAAAACCACGAGAGG
This sequence comes from Bombina bombina, assembly GCF_027579735.1. Classification (NCBI taxonomy): domain Eukaryota; kingdom Metazoa; phylum Chordata; class Amphibia; order Anura; family Bombinatoridae; genus Bombina; species Bombina bombina. The sequence continues at coordinate 1,009,937,651 of NC_069504.1, read as the reverse complement.
GCTGTGTCACAAATGCCTAAGGATTGGAGGGTTTGGAGCAAAAGAGTGTGGTCAACAGTATCAAAGGCTGAGGACACATCAAGAAGGATAAGCAGAGAGAAGTGGTCTTTTGATTTTGCTCTAAGTAGGTCGTTGGTAACCTTAATGATTGCTGTCTCTGTGGAGTGATGGGGATGAAATCCAGATTGCAGTGGGTCAAGGAGGGAGTTTAATGTAAGGAAATGGGATAGGCGTGCATATACTAGCTTTTTGAGAAGATTTGAGGCAAGAGGGAATAGGGAAATATGGCGGTAGTTGGATGGGGAGGTTGGATCAAGAGAAGATTTTTTGAGGATAGGTGTGACCAGTGCATGTTTCAGAAATTATGGAAATATACCGGTGCTGAGGGAGAGGTTGAAAATGTGTGTGAGTATAGGGGTTAGGGTTTACAGAGAGGGAGGGGAGCAGCTGTGAGGGGATAGGGTCAAGGGGACAGGTAGTGAGGTGATAACAATCAACCTAGAATAGAGAGGATAGAGTGTGGATATGGGAAATAAGAACACTAGCAGTAGGGATGGGGGGGTATTAGATGGCAAGTGCCTTGAGAGACTAGGACTAACAATATACAGTATATATAATATGGATTCCACTAAGATGCTAAAAGTAGGAGTTATGATATTAATGTTGCAAATAGAATAAAGTAGTAATTAGCTGTAGTCCGCCATCTTGGCTGCTGATAACAAAATGATGAAAAAGCTAGGAAGAAAAACTAGAGCCACCATGGAGTACTATATGTGTAAAGGGAGACCAGAGAGAAGCATTCAAACTAATATTACACCTCTGCAATTAATCTCTCTTCCAGAACATACTCTTGAAAGCATGTATTTATTAAACTATTATCAAAAGTCTCTGAAAATTTAAGATGAGGAATTTGTGTTTGTATCTGTGGGACATAGTCTATGATGAAAAAATGTTGTTGTTTAGACTGAGGTTAGTGAGTCCCATTATTACTAGTCTAGAATGAAGCCTCACATGCCATCCAATAGTCTTGGTAGAAACAATCACAAGTGCAGAGTCACTGTCCTTTATAAATAATGAATTACAGGCCTGTATAATAAAAGTTATTGTAGGAGTGCATGGCACGCTGGAGACAATCTGCTCTGTCAAAATCGTTTGCATATAGTCATCTCTGGTTGTCTTTGATAGATACACAAAACTTCACTTACACAGAAGTATTAATCTTTGCTACTTAAATTAAGATTGTTTTCCCAAAGAACAATCAAAAAGAAACAGTTGTGACCAAAGATTGAAGTGCACTTGAAACAGTTGATCAATACATTACACTATTTAAGGATATTCGGGTAGATTACGAGTTTTTGTCGGTAAGGCTTGCGTTGCTAACACACAGTTTTTCTCACCGCTCACTTAAGACAAAGCTGGTATTACAGGTTTTTTTAACCCGGCGTTAGCCACAAAAAAGTGAGCGGAGAGCAAAATTTAGCTCCACATCTCACTGTAATACCAGCGCTGCTTATGGTAGCGGTGAGCTGGCTAAACGTGCTTGTGCACGATTTCCCCAGAGGGATCAATGGGGCTGAGCCGGCTGAAAAAAAACTAACACCTGCAAAAAAGCAGCGTTCAGCTTCTAACGCAGCCCCATTGATTCCTATGGGGAAAGAACATGTATGTCTACACCTAACATCCTAACATGAACCCCGAGTCTAAACACCCCTAATATTACACTTATTAACCCCTAATCTGCCACCCCCGACATCGCCGACACCTGCATTTTATTATTAACCCCTACACTGCCACCTACATAATCCGGACACCGCCGCCACCTATATAATCCCTATGAACCCCTAATCTGCCACCCCCAACATCGCCGACACCTACTTTTTATTTATTAACCCCTAATCTCCTGCCCCCAATGTCGCCGCAACCTACCTACAATTATTAACCCCTAATCTGCCGCCCCCATCGTCGCCGCTACTATATTAAATTTATTAATCCCTAAACCTAAGTCTAAACCTAAATCTAACACCCCCCTAACTTAAATATAATTTAAATAAAACAAAATAAAATTACTACAATTAAATAAATTAATCCTATTTAAAACTAAATACTTACCTGTAAAATAAACCCTAAGATAGCTACAATATAACTAATAATTACATTTGTATCTATCTTAGGGTTTATTTTTATTTTACAGGCAACTTTGTATTTATTTTAACTAGGTAGAATAGTTATTAAATAGTTATTAACTATTTAATAACTACCTAGCTAAAATAAAGACAAAAGTACCTGTAAAATAAATCCTAACCTAAGTTACAATTACATCTAACACTACACTATCATTAAATTAATTACCTAAACTAACTACAATTAAATACAATTAAATTAAATAAACAAAAGTACAAAAAAACCCCCCACTAAATTATAGAAAAGAAAAAAATAATTACAAGAATTTTAAACTAATTACACCTAATCTAATCCCCCTAATAAAATAAAAAAGCCCCCCAAAATAATAAAAATCCCTACCCTATACTAAATTACAAATAGCCCTTGAAAGGGCCTTTTGCAGGACATTGCCCCAAAGTAATCAGCTCTTTTACCTGTAAAAAAAAATACAATACCCCCCTCAACATTAAAACCCACCACCCACACACCCAACCCTACTCTAAAACCCACCCAATCCCCCCTTAATAAAACTTATCACTAACCCCTTGAAGATCACCCTACCTTGAGCCATCTTCACCCAGCCGGACACAAGTGGTCCTCCAGACGGTCCAAAGTCTTCATCCGATCCGGCCAGAAGAGGACCTCAAGAGGGGCAGAAGTCTTCATCCAGACAGCATCTTCTATCTTCATCCATCCGGAGCGGAGCGGGTCCATCTTGAAGCCAGCCGACACAGAGCATCCTCTTCTTCCGATGACTCCCAAAGAATGAAGGTTCCTTTAAATGACATCATCCAAGATGGCGTCCCTTGAATTCCGATTGGCTGATAGGATTCTATCAGCCAATCAGAATTAAGGTAGGAAAAATCCTATTGGCTGATCCAATCAGCTAATAGGATTGAGCTCGCATTCTATTGTCTGATTGGAACAGCCAATAAAATGCGAGCTCAATCCTATTGGCTGATTGCATCAGCCAATAGGATTTTTCCTACCTTAATTCCGATTGGCTGATATAATCCTATCAGCCAATCGGAATTCAAGGGACGCCATTTTGGATGACGTCATTTAAAGGAACCTTCATTCGTCGGGAGTCATCGGAAGAAGAGGATGCTCTGTGTCAGCTGGCTTCAAGATGGACCCGTTCCGGATGGATGAAGATAGAAGATGCCGTCTGGATGAATACTTCTGCCCCTCTGGAGGTCCTCTTCTGGCCGGATCGGATGAAGACTTCGGACCGTCTGGAGGACCACTTGTGCCCGGCTGGGTGAAGACGGCTCAAGGTAGGGTGATCTTCAAGGGGCTAGTGTTAGGTTTTATTAAGGGGGGATTGGGTGGGTTTTAGAGTAGGGTTGGGTGTGTGGGTGGTGGGTTTTAATGTTGGGGGGTATTGTATTTTTTTTTTTACAGGTAAAAGAGCTGATTACTTTGGGGCAATGCCCGCAAAAAGCCCTTTTAAGGGCTATTTGTAATTTAGTTTAGGGTACGGATTTTTATTATTTTGGAGGGCTTTTTTATTTTATTAGGGGGATTAGATTAGGTGTAATTAGTTTAAAATTCTTGTAATTATTTTTTTATTTTCTGTAATTTAGTGGGGGTTTTTTTGTACTTTCGTTTATTTAGTTTAATTGTATTTAATTGTAGTTAGTTTAGGTAATTAATGTAATGATAGTGTAGTGTTAGATGTAATTGTAACTTAGGTTAGGATTTATTTTACAGGTATATTTGTATTGTACCTAGTTAAAATAAATACAAAGTTGCCTGTAAAATAAATATAAACCCTAAGATAGATACAAATGTAACAATTAGTTATATTGTAGCTATCTTAGGGTTTATTTTACAGGTAAGTATTTAGTTTTAAATAGGATTAATTTATTTAATGATAATAATTTTATTTCGTTTTATTTAAATTATATTTAAGTTAGGGGGGTGTTAGACTTAGGTTTAGACTTAGGTTTAGGGGTTAATAAATTTAATATAGTAGCGGCGACGTTGTGGTCGGCAGATTAGGGGTTAATAAATGTAGGTAGGTGTCGGGGATGTTAGGGACGCAGATTAGGGATTAATAAAATGTAACTAATGTTTGCGAGGCAGGAGTGGGGCGGTTTAGGGGTTAATATATTGATTAAAGTGGCGGCGATGTCCGGTCGGCAGATTAGGGGTTAAAAAAAATTATTTTAGTGTTTGAGATGTGGGGGGGTGGGCTCAGTTTAGGGTTTAATAGGTAGTTTATGGGTGTTAGTGAACTTTTTAGCACTTTAGTTAAGAGTTTTATGTTACGGCGTTAGCCCATAAAACTCTTAACTACTGACTTTTAAATGCGGCATGAGTCTTGACAGGAGAGGGTCTACCGCTCACTTCTTCCAAGATTCGTAATACCAGCGTTAGGCAAATCCCATTAAATAGATAGGATACGCAATTGACGTAAGGGGATTTGCGGTAAGCTCGAGTCGCGGAAAAAAAGTGAGCGGTACACCTGTACCTGCCAGACTCGTAATACCAGCGGGCGTTAAAAAGCAGCGTTGGGACCTCTCAACGCTGCTTTTTAAGGCTAACGCAAGACTCGTAATCTAGCGATTGTCTTTTAAAGGGACACTGAACCCAAATTTTTTCTTTCGTGATTCAGATAGAGCATGCAATTTAAGCAACTTTCTAATTGACTCCTATTATCAATTTGTCTTTGTTCTCTTGATATCTTTATTTGAAAAAAAAGGCATCTAAGTTTGTTTTTTGTTTTTTTGTTCAGAACTCTGGACAGCACTTTTTTATTGGTGGATGAATTTATTCACCAATCAGCAAGGACAACCTAGGTTGTTCACCAAAAATGGGCCGGCATCTAAACTTACATTCTTGCATTTCAAATAAAGATACCAAGATAATGAAGAAAATTTGATAATATGAGTAAATTAGGAAGTTGCTTAAAATTTCATGCTCTATCTGAATCACAAAAGAAAAAAATTGGGTTCAGTGTCCCTTTAATATATCAAAATAAACAAATGATAGATTCCACCAGTGGATTAAATAGAATACTAAAATAAAAAAATCATTCAGAATAATCCTAAAGTGTGTGCCTTTAAAAATACCTTTTAAAAGTGTACCTTTAAAATTATAATAGACAAATGTTAAGAAAGTTTATCTATATGACCAGTGCTGAAAGAGATAAACACAGCGCATTCCTTCTAAGAGTAAAAGTTTTTATTAGCACATAAAAGCGCTTATTTAAAATCACACTTACAGGATATATATAAATTCATGCACATAATAAAATGTGTAGCCAACCGCTCTACTACGCCGTCTAACGGATTACCAGCAGGACAGGAACTGGATGGAAAAAGCCACAAACGAGACTGGCGCCAGATAGCACTCGTGGGCACTCCGTCGAGCTAGGATAGTCAAGAGGGAGTTGATGTCACTTGTTGCCGGGTAGACTCGTAAATAGCAGCAGGGTAAACCTGATTGGTTCAAAGCACAGGTAACCTCAAATAATGTAATAAAGCAGCGTGTGCTGTATACGGTTATACCCAAGCAGCAGTGAGATGCAAATGTACAGGTTATATTATGTTTAAAACATTATCATCAAATTTATTATATAACCCAATTCTACAAACACATGTATATGGAACTGAGAGTAACAAATAAAAAATAAATAAAATAAAATTAATAAGATGAGATAAAATATTGAATACGATATAAAGTATATAAAAGTGAATTTTGGGACCAAAGTTAATGATTTCGCCTGTTTACTTGCACTAAGAACAAGCAGAGGGCAGGCTATAACAAAGAGTATAAAACAAAACCCACTGGTATCCGGGCAGTCTAAGTTGGATGAAATGCTTGATTTTTTACATGAAGGCATTTAGGTCAAGATCTATGTTTAGACCCTTAGGATTCAAAGTGTCTAATTCATGAATCCAAAAGGTCTCTCTTTGGCGGAGAGTTCTAAGTCTATTTATATGTTTACTAGGAGGTACCTCTTCAATAATTTTTACTTTTAGGCAATCGGGATTGGACTTATGTTTATTTTTGAAATGATGAGATACACTATGTGTATCAAGTTCATGTGTGATGTTATACTTGTGTTCACTGAACCTCTTTCTCATAGTTCTCTTCGTACGCCCGATATAAATTAGTTTGCAACTAATATCTATATGACCAGTGGTGTGGGCTAAAACTAAATCTTTTAATAGCAAATTTGTCTATTAAGAAAAAATATCCACCATAGTTTTAGTCAAACAATGTCCTGAGAGCTTAATTAATAGCATACAAGTTCTCAGCTGTTTGGTTGCCTGCAAGGATTTCAGTGACTGTAGCTCTGGGGAGTTTTCAAAAAAAGAGGAAATATTCGTATTCTACACTTTACAAATATATCTTTTTAAATCTTGGCAGTGCTATATGTATAAAAACTCTGTGTAGTAAACTGTTAATTTGCTAGTAACCAACAACAATTATTATTTCATGTATTAGATATTCATAACTATATTGGAAATAATATTATACACATTTTTAACATAAGAAGGTTTTAGGTACTTCATTACGGGAAGCATTACCCTATGACCCTATAACAGAGATGATAGAATATGGAAGAAAGTTAGAACATGGAATTTACAATTAGTCCAATAAAAAGATAATGCTGACATTACTTGTGTGAATGGGTGAATGCAAAAAATAGAGCAGAGAGTAATTAACATAATAATGAGCTCTCAATAAACATTTTTTTAACTAAAGCAAGACGCTCTGAAAAAAACTATCAAAGTCATCATTCATGCACTCAAGCAAAACAAAAAAAATAGCTTTGAATCTGCACTTAAATACTTCTAAAATGACTACATATCTTTTATATTAATTGATCCTGTACAGTACTTTCATGCCTTAACATGACAGAATATCATCCAATCATTTTTACTGTGCCTGCTGCTTTTTACATAGTATTAAAACACTAAGGGCCAGATTACAAGTGGAGCACAAATGAACACTTCCGCTCGAGTGTTAATTGCACTAGAAGTAGGCTTTTTGAGCTTGTCGCGTTGTGCTTATATTACGCTTTGAATGTAAACTGTTTTTGCTCCTGTGCTTACTCGACAAGTGCAAAAAGCCGAAGTAAGAATATCGAGTACACGTTCACGTATTCACATATTCCCCCATAGAAGTCAATGGAGAGAAAAAGCGGGAAAAAACACCTCTCGCGCAAACCCGATCACATATTCTCATTTGCGATAGCCCAACATATGAATATTTCACATTCCAATGTTCTTCAAATAACAGACTATGTTTTATTTATTTGAATACATATTTCTACATATATATGATTTTTTTGGTACAATATATATCTATACCTATATATATACATGAATATATGTATAGATATATACAGATATATATAGGAATATCTATTTATAAATACTTACAACATATTCTGCTATGTGCAGAACATAGGGATGGGAAATATTTACAGTAAATATACACTATAAGACTTTATTAAAAATGAATATTGCATTAATATTTTTTTTCATATTTTCATTTACTTAACTGCACTTGTATATATGTATGTATGTATGTATATATGTGTACATATGTATTTATATGCTTATATGTGTATATATGTCTTTAAATACATACAGTTTGTACACACACACACACACATATATATATATATATATATATATATATATATATATATACTATATATATATATATATATATATATATATATATATCCATCTATACCATCTATATATCCATCTTTAGACATGTATATGTATGTATCTGTATGTTAAAGCCCTTTGGCTGCCTTTTTTTTCCTTAACACATGAGACCTCATATCTTTTATCCTTTGATCATTTGATATTTTTATTAGATAGTATATATTTTGTATTGTATTTTTGATTTTTTTTGTGCAACGTTTATGTTTTGCGAATCAGTTAACCAGAGCTTGAAGTCACGGTAATTTTTCTAGCGTAAATTGCAATTGCTCTCAAGCGATAGCATTTACCTTTTAAACTTGTAATACCAGCGGTAAGCCCGATGAGTGCAAACTCCTGTGATATACCCTGATCGCTCGGGCGCTCCACTAGTAATCTAGCCCTAAGCCAGGGGTCAGCAACCTTCGGCTCCCAGATGTTTTGGAACTACATTTCCCATGATGCTCAGATAGCCTAAAGAGTGTCTCAGCATCGTGGGAAATGTAGTTCCAAAACATCTGGGAGCCGAAGGTTGCTGACCCCTGCCCTAAGCAAATGGTTCATATTAATTAAACTTGTTTGTGGAGCTAATATCTCTTGCATAAACTTTGCCTCAGTGTCACAGCTCAGAAAATGCATAATTCAAAAAGATTTGTATCAGTCTCACGCCATATTGGTAAATTACAATTCACTTACAATCAGTGGAACAGCATCTTGTAACCTCCCAGTGTAGAAAACAAGCTCTACTGTGAAGGGTACCATGCAAATGCCTTTAAAATATTACAGAACAAATAAATACAAAATACTATTTCAATAAAACAGTCCCAACTAACATAACTTAAAGGAAAAAAAAATATGCAAATTTACAATAGGGATAGATCACAGCCAGTTGACATACTTCATAAGGGCAATATAGCTTTACAAAACTCTACATGTTTGGCATTAGTGTCACTGAAAAATCCTGACAGAGCCCATAAGTGCCCATGGCCAGTCCCTCATTCATGTCTCTGAGATGTTTTTGAGATGCCTTTAAATCTATCTAGAGAGAAACATGTCAGTCAAGCCCTCCCTGTGCATCATATATTTGTAATTACATAGTATATTTTATATAAATATAATATTATTTTTTCATATACAAATATTTACATATTATTATTTAATAATATATTTATATATTTTACATCATGTGCAAGATTTTGTGAATTGTTCACCACTTCCAATTATGGCCATTAATGGCAGATACAACCAACAATGGAAACTGTGGGAAATAAAGGCGAAGCAATTCTCAATAAATGTCAAATATGATTTTGGCCTCATGTTGAAGCTCACCATCAATCCCATGAATGTCTATGAATCTAGGTCAATGATTCTATGCAAGAATGCCACTACCTTACTAGTGAATTGTGGATGTGTTTTATGGTTGTATGTAGGTAATCAATGTAGGATCTGTGAGCCTTTATGTAAGCATAAAACTTGACTTTTATTCCATAGGGTTAAAACATATCGACATAGGTATACATCAACAGGGTGAAGTGCCAAACAAGCTTACGCGTTTTGGCCATAGCCTTAATCATAGCTTGATGGGATACTGCCCAACTGCTCTATTTAAAAGACACAAAGCAGCTGTGATTTTATAAAAAACAAAAGGCGATTTAACCCTTCATACACAATAGTATTAAACAATGCTATTCCTAACTAGACTGAAGATTTGAACATACTATACAAAAAGGCAAGCATTTAAATATTGTAATATAAGCAGTAATAAATACTAATGCCTAATATAATATTGACAAAAGAACAGAATTTATCATTGTTATATATATTAGGGTGCTAGACAGTAATGATGTTAGTAATAATAATGATACCATGACCATTATATATTAGACATGGAAACAGATAAATATGATAGCATTGTTTAATGGTTTTGCTTTACATCCCTTATTGAAGGAATCATCATTAATATTAGGGTTAAGTTTGAAATATAGATTTGGGGAAATATACATCATATGGATGCAATACAAATATGTATAAACATTAGTTAGTGAGTCGAAGAATAAACACATCTCTGTGGGTAAACTATCCAACTCTGCCAGGGAATAGCTGAAATATGTATAACTACTCCCAATTATTGCTTAGATCATATTGGGAATTCAAACCCCCTGGATATCTGGTTTCCAGTTTGAAAATCCAGAACATTTACCATTTGTGTAAGAGCTTTACTCTATCTCCCCCTCTTTTAGGGCTCACTACCTGTTCAATGGCTAGCCATCTGAAGGTTGATAAACTCTTGTTATGTTTTATGGCAAAATATTGCACCAATGGTGTGGATGCTTTGCCAATATTAATGGTACTAAAATGTTCTATCATTCTTGAGCTTATGGGGCATATTTATCAAGCTCCAAATGGAGCTTGATGCCCCAAGTTTCTGGCGAGCCTGCAGGCTCACCAGAAACAGCAGTTATGAAGCAGCGGTCACAAAGACCGCTGCTTCATAACCTCTCCGCCTGCTCTGAGCAGGCGGACAGACATCGCCGGAAATCAACCCAATCAAGTACGATCGGGTTGATTGATACCCCCTGCTGGCAGCCTATTGACCGCGAGTCTGTAGGGGGCGGCGTTGCACCAGCAGCTCTTGCGAGCTGCTGGTGCAATGCTGAATACGGCAAGCGTATTGCTCGCCATATTCAGCGAAGTCTGTCGGACCTGATCCGCACTGTCGACAGACCTTGATAAATATGGGCTTATGTCTCTAGTCTTGAGACCTATGTAGTGTATATTACATTGTGTGCATTTAATCATATAGACCACATTGCTGGATGAACAATTCAGGCATTTTTCTATGTCTTATGTAATGTGGGTCTTTGTAGATGAAAACGTGGAAGATACATCCACATGCTCACAGGGTTTGCATCTGTTGTGTCAACATTTGAACATGCCCCTGTGTCTTAGACAAGAGCTGGTTACTCTAGTTTCTGATTTTAGTTGTGATGGTGACAGTGTGTTGCCTATAGTGCATGCTCTTCTATATGAACACCTGAAACCATTCTCTACTGTATTAACTAATTTGTCATCTGCCCTTAGGAGGCAGAAGTGTTTTTGTACAATGCCTCCGACCTGCTTGTACTGAGCACTGTAGTCAGTGACAAATGTTACTCCTTCAAATGATGTATCTGCTTTTGTATGTTTAGTGAAAAAGGACTTTCTATCAATCTTGTCAACCTCTCTTTTGGCCTTAGAAAATATCAGTTTCCCTATAACCTCTTTGTTTAAGGTGATCTATCAAGGCTGTGGACTGACTGGCATATAGGATGTCATTTGAGCAATTTCTTTTTAAGCGAATAAATTGGCCTTTGGCTATCGCATAGGGGATATGGGAAGGATGGCAGCTCCTTCCATGCAACAATGTGTTACCTGAAATTATTTTTTTTAACTATTTGTGGAGATGCTGCCACCCCCATGCCCCTAATAGTTATATCCAAGTAACTGATTTCATGGGCCTGGTTCTAAAAGGTGAATGCAAGATTTAAAGCATTGGTATTAATGCAGTCCATAAATTCAATTGCCCTCTCTTTGCCTCCTCTCCAGACCAAAAGGAGGTAATCAATTAACTGTTTGTACACTATATTTGACTTGAAAAGGGTTTTCCTGTGCATAGGCATTGCATAGATCCCACCAACCTAAATATAGGTTGGTGTATGATGGGGCAAACTTTGCTCCCATGGCTGTAATTATAGGTTAGTAGAAAAAAAGTGACCTCCAAAATAAAATTTAAAAACTGTGTAGTATATATTGAATATTCAGAAAAAAAACGTTATGGCCTGTATTCCTTTATCATATGGAATCGTCGAGTACAGGGACACCACATCAATGGTGACCCATTTCAGATCAGGCTTCCATGAGACCCTTCTAGGACATTTAATATGTGTGTTGTATCCTTGAGGTAACTAGGAAGGCTCAACAAAAATGGCTGCAATATGGCATCTAGCCACTGTGACAGGCATTCCAGAAGAGACCCTATGCCACTCATTATAGGCCTACCTTTCACATCCTCCAAAGATTTATGAACCTTTGGGAGGTGGTGAAAGATAGGTGTGATCGTGTGCTGGACCAAAAAATAATCAAATGTGTCTTTGTCTATGAAGCCACTGTCAAGGCCCTCATCCAAAAGGATCTTCAATTCTCTTCACTTATTAGCTGCCTGTGTGCCTCCTTAATGTAGTCAACTTTGTTTAATACTACTATTGAGCCTCCCTTGTCAGCTGCCTTTATTACAATGTCCTTATTAGGTTGTAAGGTCATAAGTGCTTTCCTCTCTTGCCTAGTTAAATTGTCCTTTTGTTTAAGGTGTTGTTTTTTAAGTTTGATTAGATCACTCTCAACCCTTTTGTAGAAGGTCTCCAAGATGTTAACTCTAGATTGTATGGGGTAAAAGGTGGATGGTCTTTTGAATCTGGCTGAACAACTGACCCTCTCTGTTGGAGAGGTCATACCCTCTCTGGATAAGCTATCCATATCACAATGTTCTGTGAAAGACAGTTGTTGATCAGATTCAAACTCCAACTCATTATTACACTCATTCAAAGGAATTTCGGAACTATGGAAGTGTTTTCATAGACAAAGACACATTTAAGTATCTTTTGGTCCAGTACCCGGTCATGCCTATCTTTCACCACCACCCAAAGATTCATAAATCTTTGAAGGATGTGAAAGGTAGGCCTATAGTGAGTGGCATAGGGTCTCTTCTGGAATGCCTGTCACAGTGGCTAGATGCCATATTGCAGCCATTTTTGTTGAGCCTTCCTAGTTACCTCAAGGATACAACACACATATTAAATGTCCTAGAAGGGGTCTCATGGAGGCTTGATCTGAACTGGGTCGCCATTTATGTGGTGTCCCTATACTCAACGATTCCACATGATAAAGGAATACAGGCCATCATTTTTTTCTCTCAATAAATATTCAACATATACTCACTTTTTTTCTACTAACCCATAATTTTTTCTGCAGAGGCATGGGACAGCCAGGGGAGCAAAGTTTGCTGCATCATACGCCAACCTATATTTAGGTTAATGGGAGCTGCCCCATGTCTATGCACAGAAAAACCCTTTTAAAACAAATATCACAGTGTACAAATGGTTCATTGATGACCTCCTTTTGGTCTGAAGAGGAGGCAAAGAGAGGGCAGTTGAATTTATGGACTGGATTAATACCAATTATTTAAATCTTGCATTGACCTTTGAGATCCAGACCCATGAAATCAGTTACTTGGATATAACTATTGGGGGCATGGGGGATGGCAGCATCTCCACTAATAGTTACAGAAAACCAATTTCAGGTAACACATGGTTGCATGGAAGGAGCTGCCATCCTCCCCATGTCCCCTATGTGATTGCCAAAGGCCAATTTATTCGCCTAAAAAGAAATTGCTCAAATGACATCCTATATGCCAGTCAGTCTACATCCTTGATATATCACCTTAAACAAAGAGGTTATAGGAACACCGACATTTATAAGGCCAAAAGAGAGGTTGACAAGATTGATAGAAAGTCCTTACTCACTAAACACACAAAAGCAAAGTAACATTTGTCACTGACTACATTGCTCAGTATAAGCAGGTCGGTGGCATTCTACGGAAACATGTCTGCCTCCTAAGGGCAGATGACAAATTAGTTAATAGAGTAGAGAATGGTTTTAGGTGTTCATATAGAAGAGCATGCACTATAGGTAACACACTGTCACCATCACAACTAAAATCAGAAATCAGAGTAACCAGCTCTTGGCTAAGACACAGGAGCATGTTCAAATGTTGACACAACAGATGCAAACCCTGTGAGCATGTGGATGTATCTTCCACGTTTTCATCTACAAAGACCCACATTACATAAGACATAGAAAAATGCCTGAATTGTTCATCCAGCAATGTGGTCTATATGATTAAATGTACACAATGTAATGTACAGTACATAGGTCTCACAACTAGAGATCAAGAATCAGAGAACATTTTAGTACCATTAACATTGGCAAATCATCTACACCATTGGTGCAACATTTTCCCATGAAACATAACAAGAGTTTATCAACCTTTAGATGGCTAGCCATTGAACAGGTAGTGAGCCCTAAAAGAGGGGGTGATAGAGTAAAGCTCTTACACAAATGGGAAATGTTCTGGATTTTCAAGCTGGAAACCAGATATCCAGGGGGTTTGAATTCCCAATATGATCTGATCAATTATTGGGAGTAGTTTTGCATATTTCAGCTATTCCCTGGCACAGTTGGATAGTTTACCCACAGAGGTGTGTTTATTCTTCGACTCACTAACTATTTTTTATACTTATTTGTATTGCATCCATATGATGCATATTTCCCCAAATCTATTTCAAACCTAACCCTAATATTAATGATGATTCCTTCAATAAGGGACATAAAGCAAAGCCATTACGCAATTCTATCATATATATATCTGTTTCCATGGGGCCTATTTAGCAAAGGTCTCTTGGACCTGATCCGACAGTGAGGATCAGGTCAGACAGACCTCGCTGAATGCAGAGAGCAATACGCTCTCCGGCCTCTAGTTATCAACGTGTCTACTTTTACCTGCCTTCACCGGCCCCAATACGCCCGCCTAAGCTCGCCTCACATCGCCGCCGCGGACCTGAATACGCTCGCCAAAGTTATCAAAAAAGCTGTCAAAAAGCTGCGCACCAAGTACGGGGCGATGAGCAGCGGACTGTGATAGTTATCACTCATCCGATCTCGCTGCTCTTCCGCTTTTTCCCAGCTTTATTGATAAGCTGTCACTAAGCACCCAAACTAAACTACACTGTTCTACCCCCTATACCGGTGCCCCCGGAGCCCCCCACAACTAAATAAAGTTATTAACCCCTAAACTGCCGCTCCTAGACCCCGCCGCAACTATAATTAATGTATTAACCCCTACACCGCCGCTCCCGGAGCCCACCGCCACTCTAATAAACTGATTAACCCCTAAACTGCCGCTCCCGGACCCCGCCGCCACCTACATAATACCTATTAACCCTTATCCTGCCCCCCCTATACCGCCGCCACCTATAATAAATGTATTAACCGCTATCCTGCCGATCCCGTACCCCGCCGCAACTAAATAAATTGTTTAACCCTTAAACCGCCACTCCCGGACCCCGCCGCCTCCTATATTAAAATTATTAACCCCTAATCTGCCCCCCCTACACTGTCGCCACCTATAATAAATTTATTAACCCCTATCCTGCCCCCCTATACCGCCGCCATCTATATTAAACTAATTAACCCCTAAACATAAGTCTAACACTAACCCTAACACCCCCCTAACTTAAATATTATTTTAATAAATCTAAATAAAAATTACTCTTATTAACTAAATTAATCCTATTTAAAACTAAATACTTACCTATAAAATAAACCCTAATATAGCTACAATATTACTAATAATTATATTGTAGCTATTTTAGGATTTATTTTTATTTTACAGGAAAATTTAAATTTATTTTAACTAGGTACAATAGCTATTAAATAGTTAATAACTATTTAATAGCTACCTAGATAAAATAAAGACAAATTTACCTGTAAAATAAAAACTAATGCGAGCTCAGCCAATCAGCCAATCCGATTGAACTTGAATCTGATTGGCTGATTGGATCAGCTAATCAGATTTTTCTTACCTTAATTCCGATTGGCTGATAGAGCTGATTTCTTTGGGGCATGCCCCACAAAAGGCCCTTTTAAGGGCTGGTAAGGTAATAGAGCTGTTAACTTTTGTAATTTAGAATAGGGTAGGGCATTTTTTTATTTTGGGGGGCTCTGCTATTTTATTGGGGGGCTTAGATTAGGTGTAATTAGATTAAAAATCTTGTAATATTTTTATTTTTTGTACTTTAGTTAGTTATTTAATTGTATTTAATTGTAGCTACTTGTAGTTAATTAATTTAATTAATTTAATGATAGTGTAGTGTTAGGTTTAATTGTAACTTAGGTTAGGATTTATTTTACAGGTAATTTTGTATTTCTTTTAGCTAGGTAGTTATTAAATAGTTAATAACTATTTAATAACTATTCTACCTAGTTAAAATAAATACAAAGTTGCCTGTAAAATAAATATAAACCCTAAGATAGATACAAATGTAACTATTAGTTATATTGTAGCTATCTTAGGGTTTATTTTACAGGTATTTAGTTTTAAATAGGAATAATTTATTTATTGATAGTGTAGTGTTAGGTGTAATTGAAACTTAGGTTAGTTTTTATTTTACAGGTAAATTTGTCTTTATTTTTTTATAAAATAAAAATAAATCCTAAAATAGCTACAATATAATTATTAATTATATTGTAGCTATATTAGGGTTTATTTTATAGGTAAGTATTTAGTTTTAAATAGGAATAATGAATTTAATAAGAGTTATATTTATTTAGATTTATTTAATTAATATTTAAGATAGGGGGGTGTTAGGGTTAGTGTTAGACTTAGGTTTAGGGGTTAATAATTTTATTATAGGTTGCGGCGGTGTAGGGGGGGGCAGGATAGGGGTTGATAAATTTATTATAGTTTGCGGCGGTGTAGGGGGGGCAGATTAGGGGTTAATAAGTTTAATATAGGTGGCAGCGGGGACCGGGAGCGGCGGTTTAGGGGTTAAACAATTTATTTAGTTGCGGCGGGATCCACAGGATAGGGGTTAATAAATTTAATATAGTTGGTGGCGGTATAGGGGGGGCAGGATAGGAGTTAATAGGTATTATGTAGGTGGCGGCGGGGTCCGGGAGCGGCGGTTTAGGGGTTAATATATTTATTATAGTTGCAACGGGGTCCGGGAGCGGCGGTTTAGGGGGTAATAACTTTATTTAGGTGGCGGCGGTGTAGGGGGGCAGATTAGGGGTGTTTAGACTTGGGGTACATGTTAGGGTGTTAGGTGCAGACATCTCCCATAGGAATCAATGGGATGTCGGGCAGCAGCGAAAATGAACTTTCTCTATGGTAAGACTCCCATTGATTCCTATGGGATCCGCCACCTCCAGGGCGGCGGATTGAAAACCAGGTACGCTGGGCCGGAAAAGTGCAGAACGTACCTGCTAGTTTTTTGATAACTAGAAAAATAGTCAGATTGTGCCGAACTTGTGTTCGGAACATCTGGAGTGACGTAAGAATCGATCTGTGTCGGACTGAGTCCGGCGGATCGAAGCTTACGTCACTAAATTCTACTTTTGCCGGTGTGTAGGGCTTGATAACTTAGGCGAATCAGCCTCGCCACGAATACGCTGCGGAATTCCAGCATATTTGAGGTTGACGGCTTGATAACTAGAGGCCTCCGTATTCAGCATTGCACCAGCAGCTCTTGTGAGCTGCTGGTGCAAAGCTGCCCCCTGCAGATTTGGCCACCTGGGGGTGTCAATCAACCCAATCATACTCGATCGGGTTGAATTGCAGCGATTGCAGGAACAAAAAAAAACTAACACTAACCCCAGAAGATCTACTCACGGTTTCTGAAATCCGGACATCCATCTTCACCCAGGCCGCAAGAAGTCTTCATCCAGTCAGCGACACCTTCATCCATCTCAGGGACGTCTTCTATCTTTATGCCGGTGGAGCGGAGCCATCCTGGAAGCCGACCCCATCCTGCGTGGAGCGTCCTCTTCATACGGTCAACGCCGTACACTTAAGTTGAATGCAAGGTAGCCGTTTCAAAATGGCATGCCTTGCATTCCTATTGGCTGATTTGATTCTTCAAATTCAAATCAGCCAATAGGATGAGAGCTTCTGAAATCCTATTGGCTGTTCAAATCAGCCAATGGAATTTAAGTAGCTTTTATACTATTCAGTGTATGGTGGTGACCATATGAAGAGGACGCTCCGTGCAGGATGGAATCGGCTTACAGGATGGCTCCACTCTGCGCCACCAGAATGAAGATAGAAGACGTCCCTGAGATGGATGAAGGTGTCGCCGCCTGGAGGAAGACTTCTCGATGCCTGGATGAAGATGGATGTCCGGAATTCAGGAACCGTGAGTAGATATTCTGGGGTTAGGTTTTTTTTTATCATTTTTTTTGGTGTTTAGGAGTTAATATCTTTATTATAGTGGCGGCGATGTGGGAGGCCGGAGGTTTAGGGGTTAATAACTTTATTATAGTGACGATGTCAGGGAGTAGCAGATTAGGGGTTAATAGCTTTATTATAGTGTCAGCGATGTCGGGGGCGGCAGATTAGGGGTTATTAGGTTTATTAAATAGTTGCGATGTGTGTGGGTGGCAGATTAGGGGTTAATACGTTTTAAATAGTGTTTGCGATGCAGGAGGGCGGTGGTTTAGGGGTTGATAGGTAGTTTTGTGAAACATTTTTGTTTCGCAAAATCCATAACTACTGCTCTCAGATGGCAGTATGGATCGTGTCGGTATAGGCTGTAAAGCAAGTATTTTAGCCTGAACGCACAACCTGTAATACCAGTGCTATGAAAAACAGCCAATCGGATGAGAGCTACTGAAATCCTATTGGCTGTTCAAATCAGCCAATGGAATTTAAGTAGCTCTTATCCTATTCAGTGTATGGTGGTGACCATATGAAGAGGACGCTCCGTGCAGGATGGAATCGGCTTACAGGATGGCCCCGCTCTGCGCCACCGGAATGAAGATAGAAGACGTCCCTGAGATGGATGAAGGTGTCGCCGCCTGGATGAAGACTTCTTGATGCCTGGATGAAGATGGATGTCAGGAATTCAGGAACCGTGAGTAGATATTCTGGGGTTAGGTTTTTTTTATCATTTTTTTTGGTGTTTAGGAGTTAATATCTTTATTATAGTGGTGGCGATGTGGGAGGCCGGAGGTTTAGGGGTTAATAACTTTATTATAGTGACGGAGATGTCAGGGAGCGGCATATTAGGGGTTAATAGCTTTATTATAGTGTCAGCGATGTCGGGGGCGGCAGATTAGGGGTTATTAGGTTTATTTAATAGTCGCAATGTGTGTGGGTGGCAGATTAGGGGTTAATACGTTTTAAATAGTGTTTGCGATGCAGGAGGGCGGTGGTTTAGGGGTTGATAGGTAGTTTTGTGAAACATTTTTGGTTCGCAAAATCCATAACTACTGCTCTCAGATGGAAGTATGGATCGTGTCGGTATAGGCTGTAAAGCAAGCATTTTAGCCTGAACGCACAACCTGTAATACCAGCACTATGAAAAACAGCCAATCGGATGAGAGCTACTGAAATCCTATTGGCTGTTCAAATCAGCCAATGGAATTTAAGTAGCTCTTATCCTATTCAGTGTATGGTGGTGACCATATGAAGAGGACGCTCCGTGCAGGATGGAATCGGCTTACAGGATGGCTCCGCTTTGCGCCACCGGAATGAAGATAGAAGACGTCCCTGAGATGGATGAAGGTGTCACTGCCTGGATGAAGACTTCTCGATGCCTGGATGAAGATGGATGTCCGGACTTCAGGAATCGTGAGTAGATATCCTGAGGGTTTTTTTTTTAATCTTTTTTTTTGGTGTTTAGGGGTTAATATCTTTATTATAGTGGCGACGATGTGGAGCGGCAGATTAGGGGTTAATAGCTTTATTATAGTGTCAGCGATGTGTGTGGGTGGCAGATTAGGGGTTAATACGTTTTAAATAGTGTTTGCGATGCAGAAGGGCGGTGGTTTAGGGGTTGATAGGTAGTTTTGTGAAACATTTTTGGTTCGCAAAATCCATAACTACTGCTCTCAGATAGCAGTATGGATTGTGTCGGTTTAGGCTGTAAAGCAAGCATTTTAGCCTGAACGCACAACCTGTAATAGCAGCACTATGAAAATCCCACACAAAAACGTAATTTTTTTTTTGTTCCTCAAATGATTGCGTTACAGGCTAAAATGCTTGCAGTATAACTATACCGACACGACTCGTAATATGCGTTCATGGCCATTATGCTGGAATGGCCATTTTTTCAGCGTTAAAAGCCATACCGCAACACTTGTAATCTAGCCGTATGTTTTATCTGTCATATTTAAAATGAATTTGGCAGGGTCAAAAGGGATCTATTACCCTATACTTAGATAGATAGGCATTGGAGATATGGCCTTTAAGGTTGTCAGCTCTGACAATGATACCCATATTCAAGTCTCCTTAATTTTGTGTCTTGTTTGGTGGGTAAATTGTTCTTTTTGATCACTGAAAATGCACCATGTAAGTTTTATATGAGCATATTTATTTACTTCCTTATTGCACCAACTTACTATTTTACCTAGTTATTTCCATAACTGGTTAAAAAGAAACGTAGTACATTATTAAAGTAAGTGGGTGTTTAGATCAATTTAAACTAGTGTCAGAAGTTAGAGAAGTTAGAGAAATGTTAGAGAAATGACAGATGGTTTAGGATCTTTTTGAAATAATAACATTTACTAATGATGACATATTCACATTTACTGACATGATTTTTTTTTTTTACATGATACCTTATATTTCTTTTAATACTTAAATTGCATATACAAAAAACTGAAAAATACCAAATGAAAAACCTATTACATATAGGGCTAGATTACAATTGGAGCGCTATATATCGCTTTCATGCAAGCTATATTTGCGTTCCACTGTGTAATATCAGGGCACGGTAATGTGCGCTGGTATTTACAAGTTGTCAGCAACACAGAAATCTCCAAATGTTGATGGCCAAATGTAATTGTTTTTTTCATTATCAATAGTAGACATGTCTGTGCATTCCCTTCCTTCAGAGAGATCCATGTAAGGGCCTGGAGAAATCATTGAGGGTGGTTCAGGACAAACTCCTGGATGTCACCGGTCCCTTGGCCCAGATATTGTGTTGGCTGATAATGCCTTAAAATCGGAGACTCCTCTGGACCCTAGAGAAATTAGGGAATGGGCACAGCAAGCTGTGTGCCTCATAGTTAATGCCAATACTGCCTTATCTGTTAAGAGGCGTAGAGCCGCTCTTTTGAAACTTGACCTCAAACTAGAAAATTATGCGATTAATGAGCTTGGGTCATCGGCTAAAGGCTTACTTTTAGGTGAAGGGTTTATCACCTTTTTGAGTAAATACATCTCTACCTTCACAGCCCTCACAAAGGTACAGACTAATATAAAAAAACAGGCAGGTTTTAATCAGGGCCGGGAGATATAGAGGCCGATTTCCCAGCCTGTCAAATTATGACATGCAAATATGATCGTTTGACCTTAACATCTACTCTCGACCGAGGAAGGGTCTTCTTCCTTTGATGAGGCCGTGCTGCAAAAGTCAGAGCTGTCCAAATCACAGTCAGAGGACATCAAGGACCTGGTGAGTACTACTTTAATTTCTTTCCTCCTGTTACCTGTTCCTCAAATTATTGCGGACAGACTCGCTCTCTTTTCCCAAAGATGGGAAGAGATCTCCCAGGATGAGTTGGTCCTTTAGACTGTACAGGGGTTTCACATAGAGTTTGTTTGTCCTCCTGTGCTACTGAGAGTTCCCAATCCCATACCTTACAAGCAAACAAATCAGGCCCTCATCAACGAAGAGCTTTACAAACTTTTTCTAAAAGGAGCAGTAGAAAGGGCTGTGATCCAGAGTTTCACAAGCAATATGTTTCTAGTCAAGAAGAAAACTGGAGACTATCAGCTGTTAGTCAATCTGAGGGCCTTGAATTTTTCAAGATGGAGGGTATCTTCGGGATTTTCTTCTTCTTTTAGACTGGTGCATTCGCCTAGATCTCAAGGATGCTTATCTAGCCATAGAAAAATTGTACGTCTGTCTTGCACTGGATTAAGTGCAAAAGACACTTAAAAATAGTATAAAGGAGTAACCTACCCCTACTAATAATATCTGTAGAAATATGAAAAGATTATTTGGTGTGTTATAAAACTGCTAAATTCTTTTTAGAAATAAAGAATATTTCATATATATATGTGTTTCTGAAAACATATAAAAAATTGTTTCATACAGTATACTGCATTAAAAAATAAACATACAAACACACAATATTATCCAACATACTAAAGGCCAAATAAAATAAAATAATTTGCTTGATAAAAATATTTCAGTTTCCAGAGAGTCTTTTCACAGGCATTGTTGCACTGGAATGAAATAGAGACAGTGCTTAAATATATGACAGTTTTTTTTTCAAATATAAGGCTCTTAAAGGGACAGGAAATCCATAAATTTTCTTTCATGATTAGGAAAGAACAATCAATTTGAAACAACTTACCAATTTACTTCTATTACCAAATTTGATTTGTTCTTTTGTTATCCTTTGCTGAAGGAACAGAATTACATTACTGTCAGCTAGATGAACACATCTAGTTAGCCAATCACAAGAGACAAAGGTGTGCAGGTACCAATCAGCAACTAGCTTCCACTAGTGTAGGATATGTGCATTCTTTTTCAACAAGAGATACCAAGAGAAGAAAGAACATTTGAAAATAAAAGTGAATTTAAAAGGGTCTTAAAATTATATGCTCTATCTGAATCATGCAAGTTTAATTTTGACTTTGCTATCCCTTTAGGTTTTCTTTCATTCGGTATAACATCACCTTTTGTTAAGGCGTACAGGCGATCCCTTTCTCCAGTTTCCCACCTTTAAGCCACTCGAACTGCTAACAGTCTGCCGTAGTATTAGACTTGTTTGCGGAAGCAAGTAGTGGAACAAATGCTGGTGGTCACGTGACACGCCAAGGTACGGAGGCCCTTAAGCATTAAACAGCTGAACAATAAGCAACATGCAGGGCCGGTGCTAGGATTTTTGGCTACACAGGCGAATACACATTTTGCCGCCCCCCCCCCAAAAAAAATAAAAATAAAAAATAAATATATGATTTACCCTGCCATTACTGATTCTTAACAAAATGTTCTAGTAATGTGTAATGGATATAATAGTTAATTTCTACATATCAATGTGCCAAAGTGGTGGCTCTGCACAACATAGCAGGTAACAAAATGTTCATACAATATATATATATATATATATATATATATATATATACATACACACATAATATATATATATATATATATATATACACATACATACATACATACACACACATATTTACACATACTCATGCACACACATTTATACACATACATATTTACACACTCATGCACACACATTTATACATTCATACACACACATACATATTTGCGCACACACACAAACATACATACATAATGACAGACACACACACATTTATACACACACAACCACATACATATTTATACACACACAATGACAAAGGGCACACATACATACACACACACATACATAAGCAAATGAACAATAGATTATTCTCCGTCCTAAATACAAATTGTGAATCTCTCAAACAAGCTGCAGGCATAGGTTATTATGGGATATGGCTGTTCTATGGGTTATGAGATGAAATCAGGTATTTTATTAAGAATATTTTTTAAGTATATTATCTGAAGGGTAAGGGTCTGGCGCCGTCTATAATTTACTGATTTTAAATTTAACCAGCAAACCCATAATAAGCAGGAGCCAGGCCAGCCTCTAAATCTATGGATGGAATAATTGTATTTTAACGTCCCTGCAGCTGGCCAGGCCTGTGTCCACACCATAGGGCAAGTTTCTAATCCCATTTGGTATAAATTACTAGGCATATAGGACAGGTCAGTGCTCAGTGTTCATATTCCAGGCACTTACAGGTAAGAAGACTCTAAAGTGGGGAATCAAACAAGGGGGTGTTTTTTTATTAATTATTATTTCTTGCCAGCTAATAGGAATATAAACTGGATCTGGATGTCCATGTCAGGAAGAATCATTTTCACTCTAAGGGATAAAAACTAGGCTTTAAAGTCAGGGACATGTTTCTTTCTCAACCTGGGAATAATATATATATATTGTGTATTCAAGCCAGGGGGTAGTTTTTTTCTATTGCAAACTGGTAGAAAAAAAACTGTATTTTTGTCTAGGGTTTTTTTATTTCTGTTTTTATCCCCAGTTAGTTTTAATCAAATTCAGGAGCTGTCAGGCTTTAAGCCCTATATTATGGATTATTAAAAAAATTGTCACATTAATTTATATACTGTATATAAATTAAGGTGATAATTTTTTTGAATAATCCATAATATCTGGCTTAAAGCCTGCTGACAGCTCCTGAATTTGATTAAAACTAACTGGGGAGGGGGGGAATAAAAACAGAAAAAAAAACCTAGACAAAAATACAGTTTTTTTTCCACCAGTTTGCAATAGAAAAAAACTACCCCCTGGCTTGAATACACAATATATATATTATTCCCAGGTTGAGAAAGAAACATGTCCCTGGCTTTAAAGCCTAGTTTTTATCCCTTAGAGTGAAATTATTCTTCCTGACATGGACATCCAGATCCAGTTTATATTCCTACCAGCTAGCAAGAAATAATAATTAAAAAAAAAAAACACCCCCTTGTTTGATTCCCCACTTTAGAGTCTTCTTACCTGTAAGTGCCTGGAATATGAACACTGAGCACTGACCTGTCCTATATGCCTAGTAATTTATACCAAATGGGATTAGAAACTTGCCCTATGGTGTGGACACAGGCCTGGCCAGCTGCAGGGACGTTAAAATACAATTATTCCATCCATAGATTTAGAGGCTGGCCTGGCTCCTGCTTATTATGGGTTTGCTGGTTAAATTTAAAATCAGTACATTAGACGGCCCCAGCCCCCAGTCCAGACCCTCACCCTTCATGAGACCCCCACGGGCCACTATCAATCTAGTGTGCTATGTGCCCACCCCCAGGACCACAGCCATTCCAGAACTTCCTACCTGCAATCCTCGCTCGGCTCTCCTCACAGTCACTCCTCGTCGAGGACGACTTCACCTGGACTGGTCGTCTCACCTGAGGTCTGACTCTGCAACTGTGGGCAGCGAGCAATGGGTAGCGGGGCAGGTAGCGGGCAGCGGGGCAGGTAGTGGGCAGCGGGCTCACTCACCTCACGTGGCTGATGGCTCAGATGGAGGATCATGGAGCCAGACAGTGTGTGACTCTCTGAGCCTGTAACGTGGAGACGTCAGGCGGCTGTGGCTGCTTTCTCCCGCTCTCAGAGTGAGTCAGTGACACAATTGAAGTGAGCTCCCCCTCCGCGCGCCTCGTCACCAGTCCTCCACTCCACTGAGCTCTCAGCTCTGACATCTTGTCGGTCTGACAACATGGTCGGTCACAAGCGCACGCACAGCGTGCACGGACTCCAGGCCAGCCCACTGTGGGAGGGAGCGGGACAGGGCTGGTGGAAATGGAATTGGTGACTGAGTGGTCTAAAGTCTAAAAACAGTGTTAAACACTTAAACAGTTTAGGTGTGACAGGCGCGCGGCACAGATGATGGTGATGGTGGATCAAATTTTCAAAAAATAAAAATGCATTTTTTTATCATCATAGGCAGCAGTCGGCACCGCTCTCAGCGCCCCCCTGCTGGTGCGCCCTAAGGCAAGCGCCTATGTTGCCTATTACAAAACGCCGGCCCTGGCAACATGTTTCAACTACCAAGCATCCTTTTTCAAGCTTTTCTGACCATCCCTATTTCTCTTCATTTTCATATTTTCTCCAATTCTTTTGGAGTATGGAACTTTGGCGGTCTATTTGCCTTCGATTTGGTCTGAGCTCAGCTTCTTCCTTACCAAGGTCCTGAAACCAATCGTAACCTATCTTAGGGCATAGGGACTCCAGTTGGTCATTTATCTTGATGATATTCTCCTCATGTCTTGGGAAAATAATATTTTATTATGGCATCTTCATCCAACTATCTGGTTACTCCAGTATTTGGGGTTTGTAATCAATGTGGATAAATTGGCTTTGACTCCCACTCAGAAAGTCCCACTCTTGGATTCAAGATTGATACCATTGCTGTGTCCCTCTCTCTGCCTTAGTGACTACAGAGAATCATTTGCAGTGTTTGGTTTGTATTATTGGCTTTCTTTCTTCATCTATTTAGGCTATATTTCTGTCTCCTCTTTATTACAGGGTGATGCAGAGTTTCAAGCATTCTGCCTTAAGACTCCATCCTATTCTCACATGGTTGTTTTCAATGTGAAGGTTCGGACAGAAATGCAATGGTGGTTAGGTGATTTTTTTAGTACTTCTCCAGATTTCATTTTGGAGTCGGACGCCAGCCTGCTTGGTTGGTGTGCTGTTGGTCCTAATCAGGTGACTGGAGGGTTTTGGTCTGTGGTGGAAGCCGGCCTTCAAATCAATTCTTTAAAACTTCTGTCTGGTTCCTTTGCGGTTCGCAGTTTTGCCAAAGACTATACCATTATTTTGTGTTTCCTAACTTGATAATGTATCTGTTAAATCTGAAGGAGCTAGAATTGATTTTACATTTCTATCTTTTTTACAGATTATTTGATTATTTTCTAAGGCCTAGATTTAGAGTTTTGTCAGTAACGACCCGCGTAGCTAACGCCGGCTTTTTTCTGGCCGCACCATAAAAATAACTCTGGTATTGAGAGTTCACAAAAAGGCTGCGTTAGGCT
This sequence comes from Bombina bombina, assembly GCF_027579735.1. Classification (NCBI taxonomy): domain Eukaryota; kingdom Metazoa; phylum Chordata; class Amphibia; order Anura; family Bombinatoridae; genus Bombina; species Bombina bombina. The sequence continues at coordinate 1,009,911,385 of NC_069504.1, read as the reverse complement.
CCAAAAAAGGAGCGTAGAGCATTTTTAATGCAGCTTCAACTCTTGATACCAGAGTTGCTTACGCAAGCGGCCAGCCTCAAAAACGTGCTCGTGCACGATTCCCCCATAGGAAACAATGGGGCTGTTTGAGCTGAAAAAAAACCTAACACCTGCAAAAAAGCCGCGTTCAGCTCCTAACGCAGCCCCATTGTTTGCTATGGGGAAACACTTCCTACGTCTGCACCTAACACCCTAACATGTACCCCGAGTCTAAACACCCCTAGCCTTACACTTATTAACCCCTAATCTGCCGCCCCCGCTATCGCTGACCCCTGCATATTATTTTTAACCCCTAATCTGCCGCTCCGTAAACCGCCGCTACTTACATTATCCTTATGTACCCCTAATCTGCTGCCCCTAACACCGCCGACCCCTATATTATATTTATTAACCCCTAATCTGCCCCCCTCAACGTCGCCTCCACCTGCCTACACTTATTAACCCCTAATCTGCCGAGCGGACCTGAGCGCTACTATAATAAAGTTATTAACCCCTAATCCGCATCACTAACCCTATAATAAATAGTATTAACCCGTAATCTGCCCTCCCTAACATCGCCGACACCTAACTTCAAACATTAACCCCTAATCTGCTGACCGGAGCTCACCGCTACTATAATAAATGTATTAACCCCTAAAGCTAAGTCTAACCCTAACACTAACACCCCCCTAAATTAAATATAATTTTAATCTAACAAAATTAATTAACTCTTATTAAATAAATTATTCCTATTTAAAGCTAAATACTTACCTGTAAAATAAATCCTAATATAGCTACAATATAAATTATAATTACATTGTAGCTATTTTAGGATTAATATTTATTTTACAGGCAACTTTGTAATTATTTTAACCAGGTACAATAGCTATTAAATAGTTAAGAACTATTTAATAGTTACCTAGTTAAAATAATAACAAAATTACCTGTAAAATAAATCCTAACTTAAGTTACAATTAAACCTAACACTACACTATCAATAAATTAATTAAATAAAATACCTATAATTATCTACAATTAAACCTACCACTACACTATCAATAAATAAATAAAATACAATACCTACAAATAACTACAATGAAATAAACTATCTAAAGTACAAAAAATAAAAAAGAACTAAGTTACAAAAAAATAATAATTTACAAACATAAGAAAAATATTACAACAATTTTAAACTAATTACACCTACTCTAAGCCCCCTAATAAAATAACAAAGACCCCCAAAATAACAAAATGCCCTACCCTATTCTAAATTACTACATTTCAAAGCTCTTTTACCTTACCAGCCCTGAACAGGGCCCTTTGCAGGGCATGCCCCAAGAAATTCAGCTCTTTTGCCTGTAAAAAAAACATACAATACCCCCCCCCAACATTACAACCCACCACCCACATACCCCTAATCTAACCCAAACCCCCCTTAAATAAACCTAACACTAAGCCCCTGAAGATCTTCCTACCTTGTCTTCACCTCACCAGGTATCACCGATCCGTCCTGAAGAGCTCCTCCGATGTCCTGATCCAAGCCCAAGCGGGGGGCTGAAGAGGTCCATGATCCGGCTGAAGTCTTCATCCAAGCGGGAGCTGAAGAGGTCCATGATCCGGATAAAGTCTTCTATCAACGGCATCTTCAATCTTCTTTCTTCCGGATCCATCTTGCAGACCTCCGACGCGGAACATCCTCTTCTCCCGACGCATACTAGCCGAATGACGGTTCCTTTAAGGGACGTCATCCAAGATGGCGTCCCTCGAATTCCGATTGGCTGATAGGATTCTAGCAGCCAATCGGAATTAAGGTAGGAATATTCTGATTGGCTGATGGAATCAGCCAATCAGAATCAAGTTCAATCCGATTGGCTGATTCGATCAGCCAATCAGATTGAGCTTGCATTCTATTGGCTGTTCCGGATTGGATTGATCTTGATTCTGATTGGCTGATTCAATCAGCCAATCAGAATATTCCTACCTTAATTCCGATTGGCTGATATAATCCTATCAGCCAATCGGAATTCGAGGGACGCCATCTTGGATGACGTCCCTTAAAGGAACCGTCATTCGGCTAGTAGGCGTCGGGAGAAGAGGATGTTCCGCGTCGGAGGTTTATTTAAGGGGGGTTTGGGTTAGATTATGGGTATGTGGGTGGTGGGTTGTAATGTTGGGGGGGGGGGTATTGTATGATTTTTTTTACAGGCAAAAGAGCTGAATTTCTTGGGGCATGCCCCGCAAAGGGCCCTGTTCAGGGCTGGTAAGGTAAAAGAGCTTTGAAATGTAGTAATTTACAATAGGGTAGGGCATTTTGTTATTTTGGGGGTCTTTGTTATTTTATTAGGGGGCTTAGAGTAGGTGTAATTAGTTTAAAACTGTTGTAATATTTTTCTTATGTTTGTAAATATTTTTTTTTTTTGTAACTTAGTTCTTTTTTATTTTTTGTACTTTAGATAGTTTATTTCATTGTAGTTATTTGTAGGTATTGTATTTCATTTATTTATTGATAGTGTAGTGGTAGGTTTAATTGTAGATAATTATAGGTATTTTATTTAATTAATTTATTGATAGTGTAGTGTTAGGTTTAATTGTAACTTAGGTTAGGATTTATTTTACAGGTAAATTTGTAATTATTTTAACTATTTTAGCTATTAAATAGTTCTTAACTATTAAATAGCTATTGTACCTGGTTAAAATAATTACAAAGTTGCCTGTAAAATAAATATTAATCCTAAAATAGCTACAATGTAATTATTCGTTATATTGTAGCTATATTAGGGTTTATTTTACAGGTAAGTATTTAGCTTTAAATAGGAATAATTTATTTAATAAGAGTTAATTAATTTCGTTAGATTAAAATTATATTTAACTTAGGGGGGTGTTAGTGTTAGGGTTAGACTTAGCTTTAGGGGTTAATACATTTATTAGAATAGCGGTGAGCTCCGGTCGGCAGATTAGGGGTTAATAATTGAAGTTAGGTGTTGGCGATGTTAGGGAGGGCAGATTAGGGGTTAATACTATTTATTATAGGGTTAGTGAGGCGGATTAGGGGTTAATAACTTTATTATAGTAGCGGTGCGGTCCACTCGGCAGATTAGGGGATAATAAGTGTAGGCAGGTGGAGGCGACGTTGTGGGGGGCAGATTAGGGGTTAATAAATATAATATAGGGGTCGGCGGTGTTAGGGGCAGCAGATTAGGGGTACATAGCTATAATGTAGGTGGCGGCGCTTTGCGGTCGGCAGATTAGGGGTTAATTATTGTAGGTAGGCAGATTAGGGGTACATAAGTATAACGTAGGTGGCGGTCGGCAGATTAGGGGTTAAAAAAATTTAATCAAGTGGCGGCGATGTGGGGGGGCCTCAGTTTAGGGGTACATAGGTAGTTTATGGGTGTTAGTGTACTTTAGAGTACAGTAGTTAAGAGCTTTATTAACCGGCGTTAGCCCAGAAAGCTCTTAACTACTGACTTTTTTCCTGCGGCTGGAGTTTTGTCGTTAGATGTCTAACGCTCACTTCAGACACGACTCTAAATACCGGAGTTAGAAAGATCCCATTGAAAAGATAGGATACGCAATTGACGTAAGGGGATCTGCGGTATGGAAAAGTCGCGGCTGAAAAGTGAGCGTTAGACCCTATTTTGAGTGACTCCAAATACCGGAGTTAGCCTAAAACCAGCGTTAGGAGCCTCTAACGCTGATTTTCACGGCTAACGCCAAACTCCAAATCTAGGCCTATGGAAATTACTTCCATTAAAATGCTTTTATGCTTGTTCAAAATATTTTCAATGTCCACTTTATCACAGCTATATCTAGAGGACATACATCCACTATATGGATTGCTGTCTTTCTTTCTCAAATCGGCTCGATTTATGGAACTGATCAAATATTGTTTATTTTTATCTAATATATCTTGTCTAGATGTTTTATTGACTAAATCCAAATCCCTGTCAACCAAATCCTTATTAAAGCCTTTTTTAAAAAAAAAAATCACTCTCATGATATTTCCCTGGGTTTTAAAATCACTTTCTAATGTGCATTTTCTTTAAAAATTCTCAGATATAGGCTTTTAGGTAAATTGCTGAGCCACCTTTTTTTTTTTTTTTTTTTTTATAAGTTTTTATTGAAGAAAACAATCACAATACAATATGCCAGATATCATCCAAATATAGCTGGACATACAGTCATCAATATGACCTTTTAGTCCTTATGAGTTAACAAGTAGAAAGAGAACATAGGGAGGCCTCAATTAAGCTTTAGAAACATAAAAGTTCAGGCTAGCCTCTTTGGTTCGCATTTATTCAAGTCTCTTTGTCCGAACGAGGCTGCCCTCCGAAAGTGAGATTAGCGTAATAAGAGTTCCTACTGCAGGAGCTAACATAAAAGTAATAAATACGTTTACTCGTTCTATGACTGGTGTTTGTAAGTTGTAGGCATCTGCATTGTACAATTTAAAGAACAATAAACATCAAACCATTCTATTCAGTTTATTCTCTCATTGAGGTGGGGAGACAGAGCACACAGGGGAGAGAAGGGGAGGGATGGGGGGAGGTCCGATTGGAACTTAAGGTACACTATACTGTTGCACTACACTGGTCTAGCTGGTGAATAAAGAAGTGTTTGCCAATAAAACTGAATGTTGTGAAAGATTGGCAGGCTACCATTTTTAAAATGTGAGTATTCCTCCACCGCAAGGAGATCTGATGTGTTGTGTAACCATTCCTGCAAGGTGGGGCCAGAAGGGGACTTCCACTTATGTGCGATGATTAATTGTGCACTGTTAAGGCTGTATTGCAGAAATTTCCATTTAATTTTGCACATCTTACTTGGCTTATAGTTAAGGAGGGCTGTGATAGGGGGCAAACTAAATTGGTCCCCCATAACAATTTTTAGGCAATTGGTAATGTCTTCCCAGAAGGGAAGTAGTTTCCAACAGTGCCACCAAATATGGGCCATTGTGCCAGGAGACCTACACCCCCTCCAGCAAGATGCGTTGGCATTGGGGTATATACGTTTAAGTCTATCCGGGGTAAGATACCACCGGAATAGTATTTTGTGATTCAATTCCAGGATCCTGGGGGAGGAGGATGACTTAGAGGAGTGGTAACATATATTTTCCCATTGCTCTTTAGATATAGGAAGGCTCAGGTCAATTTGCCAATGTAAGTCATAGGAGGAGGGTAGTAGAGAGAGTGAGTCATCTAATGTTTTTTTGCTAGTGATAAGGACCCTCAGGGCGCCACCCCTCTGTAGCAAAAGCGCTCAAAATTTGTTAGATCTCTTAAAGGGACAGTCTACACCAAATTTTTTCTTATTTAAAAAGATAGATAATCCCTTTATTACCCATTCCCTGTTTTTGCATAACCAACACAGTTATATTAATATACTTTTTACCTCTGTGATTACTTTGTATCTAAGCCTTTGCAGACAGCCTCCTTATCTAAGTGCCTTTGACAGACATGCAGTGTAGTCAATCAGTGAAGACTCCTAAATAACTTCACGGGAGTGAGCACAATGTTATCTCTATGACACATGTGAACTAGCACAGTCTAACTGTGAAAAACTTTCAAAATGCTCTGAGCTAGGAGGCGGTTTTCAACTGTCTAGAAATCAGTTTGAGCCTAGCTAGGTTTAGCTTTTCAAAAATACCACCAAGGGAACAAAGCAAATTTGATGATAAAAGTAAATAGGAAAGTTGTTTAAAATTGCATGCCCTATCTGAATACTGAAAGTTTAGTTTTGACTAGACTGTCCCTTTAAGAGATTGTGTTTATAGGGAGAAGTCCCGATTAGGTGTGTCAACTGAGCATATTTTAGCCATCTAGAGAAAGCACCCCCGGCAACTTCCACCAGCTGTGATCTCAGTTTTAGTGTCCCTTCCCTTGTCAAACAGGTAAACTGAATAGTAGGACCGATATGTTTAAGACAAGTCTCAGTTAGTATAATTCCCTTGCTGAATTCTGCATTAATGGGGATGGGTGTCATGGGGGAGATGAATGAGGAGATCCCCTAGGTTTTGGCCCGAATTGTATCCCATGTACGAAAAAAATGGGTGTATAGCAGTGATGTCCTGGCCAAAGTGGGCCTACATGTATGTTTAATCCAGCATAGTGGGCCGATTGCGGGGGAGCCTAATAGATAGGAATCGATAGAGGCCCAGGCCTTGGTGATTTGCGTTTGTGCCATTCCAATACCCTTTGTATAACCACAGCTTTATAATACTGTAAAGTCAATGGTACCCCCAACCCCCCCTGCCCAGTGGTTTCATAAGTACCCTCTTGCTAATGTGGGGCTTGATATTACCCCATATAAATGAGTTAATCAGCGACTGGACCTGGTTCAGGTAAGTTGTCGGTAGGTGGATCGGAGCGGCTTGGAGAACATACAATATTTGAGGAAGAGTGGTCATCTTGACTGACTGAATCCTGCCCCACCAGGAGAGAGGTTTGTTTTGCCAAGTATCAAAGTCTTTTTTAATTCTATGGAGGATGGGCACATAATTGTACTTAAACAACTTATTTGCAGAGGGGGAAAGATAAACACCCAGGTACTTAATGTTATCATGAAGCAATCTATATTGACAGTGCTCTTTCAGGGCTTCAAATTCCCCCCTCTGCATATTGATATAGAGGATTTAGGATTTTTGGGCATTAATTAGAAAATTAGAGTGCCTATTAAAACTCTCAAATTCTCCCAGCAGATGCGGCAAGGACTCAGACGGAAAAGTGAGCAGGGTGAGTACATCGTCTGCATAGAGGGTATGTTTGTATGTGTTGGGACCTAGTTGGAGACTGAAAATTTTAGGGTTATTCCTTATATGTGACGCTAGAACTTCGATCGAGATAGCAAAAAGCAGAGGGGACAGGGGACACCCCTGTCTCGTGCCGTTCCGGATGTTAAGGCTATCAGACAATGAACCATTTGCCCGAACCCTAGCCGTTGGATGAGTATAAAGGCTAAATATTCTTTGAGTCATTATGGGCCCGAAGCCAAAGGCTGCTAGGCAATGTCTCAGGAAGTTCCAGTCCAGCCGATCGAACGATTTTTCTGCATCGGTTGAGATTAAAATAGAAAGTATATTCGACCGGCTGGACTGTTCAATAAGGTGTAAAACCCTAATAGTATTATCGTGTGCTTCTCTTCTTGGGATGAAGCCTGTTTGGTCAATGGAAGGGGGTCAGCAAGTTCTTAAATTGTTTATAATACAGATTTGAAAAGCCATCAGGGCCTGGGCTTTTATGGGAGGGTAGGGAGTTAATGGCTGCAAGTACTTCCTGAGGCGTAATGGGGTCATCAAGCACTTAAGCCACCTCCTCTGGTATACTGGGGAGTGAGGCATCTGAGATATATTGTTTGGTTGCTAAAGGGATAGATGCGGCAGGCGGATCTGGCAAATTCTAAAGATTACCGTAAAAACGTTTAAATTTGTCTACGATTAGGGAGCTGCCTACCGTGTGGTTTCCCAACTCATCTGTTAATTTATGAATATATGTGCTGAGTTTACGTTCCTTAAGGGTTCTAGCCAGGGACAGGCCGATTTTATTTGATTTAGCTAGATACAATTTCTTAAGGTAAAGTGCTTTAGTTTGGACCTCCGCATATAGCAACCGATTAAGCTCGTTCCTATTCTGTCTCAGCTGATTAGTCAGGGTGATGTCGAGGGGGGGTCATCTGGTGTTGGCTCTCCAGTGTGCGTATGGTTTGCAAGATAGTCGTGTATTGTGTTCTATACTGTTTCGTACGTAAAGCTTTAAGTTTGATAAACTCCCCTCGGAGGACAGTTTTGTGGGCTTCCCAAAGGGTGTGGGGGGAGATACCCGCTGTGTTATTAAGCCTAAAATATTCCTCGATAGCTTCCGCTAATTGTTTGGTGAGAGCATTATTTTTAAGTAAGGACTTGTCAAGTCTCCATATTAATGGAGACAGAGGAGCCTCTGTCCAGTTTAGCCCAACCGAAAGCATTGCATGATCTGACCAACTAGTTGGTATAATGTCTGCATCCTTAACTAGATTATATATAAGCTGGTCTGTTAAGATGTAATCTATTCGGGAGTAGTTTTTAAGGGGGTTTGAGTAAAAGGTATAACTATGTTGGGATGGGTGTTTTACTCTCCATGTATCAAGCAAGGCCAGGCGTTGGATGAGGGAGGTCATATCTAACAGGGTTTTAGGGGAAGTACTGCAGCGGCCTGTGGAACAGTCTAAAGTAGGATTAAACGCTATATTGAAATCCCCTGTGAGGACAAGGGGGCCCTTCTGAATTTGGAGTATGTGGCGTTTCAGGTTATGAAGGAATTTGGCTTGCTTGGTATTGGGTGCATATACAGGGAGTGCAGAATTATTAGGAAAGTTGTATTTTTGAGGATTAATTTTATTATTGAACAACAACCATGTTCTCAATGAACCCAAAAAACTCATTAATATCAAAGCTGAATAGTTTTGGAAGTAGTTTTTAGTTTGTTTTTAGTTATAGCTATTTTAGGGGGATATCTGTGTGTGCAGGTGACTATTACTGTGCATAATTATTAGGCAACTTAACAAAAAACAAATATATACCCATTTCAATTATTTATTTTTACCAGTGAAACCAATATAACATCTCAACATTCACAAATATACATTTCTGACATTCAAAAACAAAACAAAAACAAATCAGTGACCAATATAGCCACCTTTCTTTGCAAGGACACTCAAAAGCCTGCCATCCATGGATTCTGTCAGTGTTTTGATCTGTTCACCATCAACATTGCGTGCAGCAGCAACCACAGCCTCCCAGACACTGTTCAGAGAGGTGTACTGTTTTCCCTCCTTGTAAATCTCACATTTGATGATGGACCACAGGTTCTCAATGGGGTTCAGATCAGGTGAACAAGGAGGCCATGTCATTAGATTTTCTTCTTTTATACCCTTTCTTGCCAGCCACGCTATGGAGTACTTGGACGCATGTGATGGAGCATTGTCCTGCACGAAAATCATGTTTATCTTGAAGGATGCAGACTTCTTCCTGTACCACTGCTTGAAGAAGGTGTCTTCCAGAAACTGGCAGTAGGACTGGGAGTTTAGCTTGACTCCATCCTCAACCCGAAAAGGCCCCACAAGCTCATCTTTGATGATACCAGCCCAAACCAGTACTCCACCTCCACCTTGCAGGCGTCTGAGTCGGACTGGAGCTCTCTGCCCTTTACCAATACAGCCACGGGCCCATCCATCTGGCCCATCAAGACTCACTCTCATTTCATCAGTCCATAAAACCTTAGAAAAATCAGTCTTGAGATATTTCTTGGCCCAGTCTTGATGTTTCAGCTTGTGTGTCTTGTTCAGTGGTGGTCGTCTTTCAGCCTTTCTTACCTTGGCCATGTCTCTGAGTATTGCACACCTTGTGCTTTTGGGCACTCCAGTGATGTTGCAGCTCTGAAATATGGCCAAACTGGTGGCAAGTGGCATCTTGGCAGCTGCACGCTTGACTTTTCTCAGTTCATGGGCAGTTATTTTGTGCCTTGGTTTTTCCACACGCTTCTTGCGACCCTGTCGACTATTTTGAATGAAATGCTTGATTGTTCGATGATCACGCTTCAGAAGCTTTGCAATTTTAAGAGTGCTGCATCCCTCTGCAAGATATCTCACTATTTTTGACTTTTCTGAGCCTGTCAAGTCCTTCTTTTGACCCATTTTGCCAAAGGAAAGGAAGTTGCCTAATAATTATGCACACCTGATATAGGGTGTTGATGTCATTAGACCACACCCCTTCTCATTACAGAGATGCACATCACCTAATATGCTTAATTGGTAGTAGGCTTTCGAGCCTATACAGCTTGGAGTAAGACAACATGCATAAAGAGGATGATGTGGTCAAAATACTCATTTGCCTAATAATTCTGCACTCCCTGTATATTAGCCAGCGTAATTGGCCAGTTATGGAGAAGACCTGGCACTATGAGCCATCTGCCTCCTGGGTTTGCCTCTGTCATGTGTAGTTGAAAAGGCACATTTCTATGAATTAAGATCCCAACACCCCCAACCTTTCTGACATTGTGGGAAAAGTACCCAACTGGAAAGTCTCTATTGGAAAATGCAGGTGGGTGGTCTTTGGGGAAGTGGGTTTCCTGCACAAAGACTATGTCAGTCTTCAATTTCCTAAACTATGCCAGGGCCACCGATCGCTTGGTTGGAGAGTTCAAGCCCTTAGCGTTCTGTGTGACTATAGTAATTACCCATGAATCCATGTGTTACTAGTAGGAAAGGGATCTATCAGATTAAGAGGAGTGGTGTCATGGTGGTTGATAAGAACCTGAGGTGGCAACATGCAAAGTTCAATACAGTAGTCTATCAGTGTGTGGAAAGTCTGGCTTACCTGTAGGCTGAGCCACATCTTTATCATGACAACTATCTGCCTCTATAAATGTATTTTTATCTACTTCTTTAAATAAGGTTTTGTTTTCAATACATTTCCACAGACAGTTATTTCTAAAAATTCAATTTTAACATTACTACTTTTGTAGTCAAAATTTAGACCCAGGTCATTGTCATTAATAACCAAATAACATATCTATTAAGGATATAGCTTTAGTCCAAATTAAAAAACAAAAAAACAAACATTGTCAATATATCTTTTAAAGAAATGTATACCTTTGTTGAATTAGTGTTCAGACCAAATGTTTTCATTTTCCCAGTCGGCTAAAGGGAAACTAGGGGCAAATCGAGTGCCCATAGCTATACCTCGAATTTGTTGGTACAACAATTTGTCAAAACTAAAATAATTGTTTGACAAATTAAATCGCATACATTCAGTCATATTTAAATCAAATTGTATTAGTTGAGAAAATATTTTTTTCTTTCTATAAGCACTGTTTTTTTATACCATATGTCTTAGAAGGGAGATAATTGCCTTCATATATGTACATATGTATTTATGTGTTTATATGTCTATATATTACTGTAAATACATAAATACACATATAAAACATAAATACATATGTACACATATATAATCTTATATATATCTTTAGAGATGTATCTGTCTGTATCTCTATGTTTAAGCCCTTTGCCTTCTTTTTTCCCCCCAACACCTGAGATCTCATATCTTTTGAGCCTTTATAATTTTTTTGTGTAATTTTTTGTATGGTGCAACCTTTTATTCAAGCGTAACCGCAGAGCTCTGAGAGCACGCTAACCCAACATGTGTTTACTTCAATTGTGCTCAAGCGATCACATTTACTTTCAACTTGTAATATGCGTCCTACTTCCGATGTGCACAAGCAAGCGAGATAAACCCGATATCTCTTGCATGCAACTGTAAGCACTCCACTTGTAAACTGTCCCTTAAAGGGAAAGTCTACTCCAGAATTGTTATTGTTAAAAAAAATAGATAATCTCTTTATTACCCATTCCCCTGTTTTGCATAACCAACGCTGTTAATATTCTTTTTACCTCTGTAATTACCTTGTATCAAAGCCTTTGCAGACTGCCCCTTATTTCAGTTCTTTTAACAGACTTGCATTTAGCCAATCAGTGCCCTCTCACTTGTAAATCCACGGGCGTGGTCACAGTTATCTGTATGGCAAACATGAACTTATGCCCTCTAGCTGTGAAAAACTGCCAAAAGCATTGAAATAATGGGCGGCCTGCAAGGTTTTAAAAATTAGCATATGAACCTACCTAGGTTTAGCTTTCAACAAAGAATGCCAAGAGAATAAAGCAAATTTGATGATACAAGTGAATTGGAAAGTTGTTTAAAATTGCATTCCCTATCTGAATCATGAAAGTTTAATTTTGACTAGACTGTCCCTTTAATGAGGTGATCACATTAGCAACAGTGGTGTCAGGATTTTTTTCCCTGCTTTGTTTGCCATGTGCTGCTGGCAGCCATTTTACTCACTCTGTCTTTGGTGCATAGTGTGTGATGCTGATCATTTCCTGCACGCCCTTTTATGGCCAGACTGGTGTACATCATCCATGTGAGACAGGTTGCAGTCTCAGAATTGTGATGTCATATTATTTAAAGGGCCTCTGTTCAGTATGCTGTGCCCTTGCGTTGTCTCAGACCTGTTTGTGTGTTCCAGTTCCTGTGTATTACCTGACTGTCTGATGTCTCTCCTGGTTCCTGATCCCTGACTTGTTCCTGACTCTGCTGTTCTCCTTGTTCCTGATTCCGTCGTCTGACTACTCGCTTTGGCTCCTGACTCGGCTCGTCTGACTATTCGCTTTGGCTCCTGACTCGGCCCTTCTGACTACCAGCTCTGGTTTTGACTCCTGGCTTGTTATTTGACTTGTGGACTTTTTATTATTTTTTGCTATTAATAAAGGTGTGATTATTTTTACACTTCTCGTCTCAGTCTGATTCCTGGTATCCTGACATTATGCAAGGGCCATGAATCCTGATGGTGCTAATAATCCACCTTTACCTGCCATCATTTCCAGGATGGATGAACAGGATCACTGCTTGGATCAATTTGCACTAGCCCTGAAAACCCTGCTGATTCGCACTGCACATTTGGACCAAAGTGTCCCACAAGTTATGGCTGCTCCTGTTTCTGCTGCTGCACCTAGTCCTACCAGGAGCATGTCCGGTAATGCACCTCTACCTCAGCGATATGGAGGTGATCCTATACAGTGCAGAGGGTTTTTGAACCAGGTGAATAAATTTACTTTGAGATGTTATCTCAGGCGTTTCCCTCTGACAGAGCTAAGGTGAGATTTCTCATCTCGTTACCCTCTGACACAGTTCTTGCCTGGGCAAATCCCTTGTGGGAGACTAATAAACCTGTGATTTCAAATTACCCTGAATTTGTGGCCTCCTTTCGAAGGGTATTTGATGTTCCGGCTCGCTCCTCCTCTGCTGCTAAACGACTCATGTCCATTCAGCAAAGTACAAGATCTGTTGCTCAGTATGCCATTGAGTTCCGTACGCTTTTCGCAGAGGTAGGTTGGAACAATGAAGCCCTTGTTGCCGCCTTCTTTCATGGGCTCTCTGATGCGATTAAAGACGAAGTTGCTGTCTGAGATTTACCAGAGGATCTCAAGGCATTGGTGTCTTTTTTGATCCTAATTGACATCAGACTCAGAGAGAGGTCCTCTTTCAAGGAGCACTTGCGGAAGCCTCCTGTTCCGTTGTCTCCTACGTATTTGTTCCCACCCATGCCTCCCTCTCCTCCCATGCCTCCTGGTCCTGAGTCACCAGATACTGCTGAGCCAATGCAGTTGGAATTCATGCGTCTCTCCATGGTGGAGAGGGCCTTTAGGAGGAGGGAGGGGCTCTGCCTCTATTGTGGGTTACAGGGCCACCTTTTGAAGTCTTGTCCTACACGGCTGGAAAAACGCTCACACCTAAGGTCCTGTCTGGGGCAGACCTTGGGTGGTTTATCCTCGTCCACGGAACCGCTAAAGGAGAAACCTTTGGTCACAGTTGTCCTGTCCTGGGTGGACTCCTCCATAGTCACCCAGGCTCTTGTTTACTCCGGTGCTGCGGACTATTTCATTGACAGTGCTTTTGTATAAAAGCTCTCCATTCCTGTTTTGCCTCGGTCCGTTCCGCTTGCTATTGAGGCCATTGATGGCAGGCCCCTTCAGCCCACACTCGTTACTCACGAAACTGCTCCGTTATCCATGGCTGTTTGGGCTCTCCATTTTGAAACCCTCCAGTTCCAGGTGATAAATTCTCCGCATTTTCCAGTTGTTCTGGGTTATCCCTGGCTCCAAAAGCACAATCCCAGTCTCGACTGTCGCAGGTCTGAAAATGTTGTCGTGGTCTCCACAATGTATTTCCACTTGTCTTTGGAAACCAGTTAAAGTCTTGTGCACTTCTTCAGTATCTCAATTGCCAGAGTAGTACCGAGAGTTCCTGGACATTTTTGACAAGGTGCGTGCCGGTACATTGCCTCCTCACCGGTCTTACGATTGTGCCATAGACCTGCAACCCGGAGCGATTCCTCCTCAGGGCCGGGTTTACCCTTTGTCTTTTGCGGAGAATTGTGCTATGGAGGAGTATGTTGCCGATGCTCTGTCACGGGGGATCACCGCAAATCCTGCTCTCCTGCAGGGGCTGGCTTCTTCTTTGTGAAGAAAAGGATGGCGAGTTAAGACCATGCATCGATTATAGGGGTCTGAATCATCTTACCATTAAGATGGATTACCCTATTCCGCTCATTACGGAACTCTTTGACCACCTCAAGGGAGCTACGGTCTTTTCTAAACTTGATTTAAGAGGAGCATACAATCTTGTTAGGATCAAGGTTGGGCCACGAATAGAAAACAGCATTTAACACCAGGAGCGGGCATTATGAATATCTTGTTATGCCCTTTGGCCTATGTAATGCTCCTGCTGTTTTCCAGGAATTTATTAATTATGTCCTATGAGATATTTTGCAACACAGTGTGTTGTGGTGTATTTAGACGACATCCTCATACACTCACCCACACTGGAGGCTCATCGTTCTGATGTTACACTGTTTCTTCAGAGACTAGGTGAGAACGGCCTGTTTTGTAAACTCGAGAAATGTGAGTTCCATCAGACTCAAGTAACCTTCCTAGGTTATGTTATCTCCATTGCAGGGTTCTCCATGGATCCTGACAAGTTGTCTGCAGTTCTGCAGTGGCCTCGCCCAGTTGGTATTCGGTCTATTCAATGTTTTTGTGGTTCGCCAATTACTATAGAAAGTTTACTAAAAACTTTTCTGCCTTGGTCAAACCTATGACAGACATGACCCTTAAAGAGAATGATCCATTCCATTGGTCACCTACTGCCATTAAGGCCTTTGATAGTCTTAAGACTGCCTTTGCTGCTGCTCCAGTTCTGGCTCATCCTAACCCTGCCCTGATTTTCATTCTTGAGGTCAATGCGTCTGAGACTAGAGTAGGTGCCCTCTTGTCTCAATGTACTATGCTTGACGGTTCCTTGCATCTGTGTGGTTTCTTCTCTAAGAAATTGTCTCTAGCGGAGTGCAATTATGAAATTGGCGACAGAGAATTACTGGCCATAATTTTGGCACTCAAGGAATGGAGGCATCTTCTCGAGGGTACTAGCATACCAGAATTTAACTTATCTATCTAAAGCAAAACGTTTCTCGCCCCGACAGGCCAGATGGGCGCTATTTTTGTCTCGGTTTTATTATGTGGTCTCTTACCTGCCTGGTAGTAAGAATTTTAGGGCTGATGCCCTCTCTCGACAATTTTCGCCTCTGTCCAAGGAGGAGTCTGTACCTACTCCAGTTATACCTCCTGACCATATTTTGGCTACCATACGTACTAATTTGATTTCTCCCTTGGGGGAGGAGATCCTGGCTGCACAAACCAATGCACCTCCTGAGAAACCTAGTAGTAAGTGTTTTGTTCCTGAGAATCTTCAAACTAAACTTTTGCACACTTACCACTATCCTAAAGCCGCAGGTCACCCAGGCAAGAACCAAATGATTTGGTCTGTCACTCAACAATTCTGGTGGCCAGGTCTTCGTTCTGATGTTGCTGCATATTTTGCCTCCTGCTCAGTTTATGCACAGAATAAGACTCCTCAAGGTCTTCCTGTGGGTCTTCTTCAACCTATTGCTAATGGTGAGAGTGCTTGGACACATCTTTCCATGGACTTCATTGTCAAGCTCCCTATTTCCAATGGCAATACTGTTATCCTTATGGTGGTTGACCGTTTTTCTAAAATGTCACATTGCATTCCCTTGAAGAAGCTGCCTACCACTCAGGAGCTTGCTTCAATTTTTGCCCGGGAGGTCTTCCATTTACTTGGGTTACCCAAGGAGATAGTGTCGGACCGGGGTAGCCAGTTTGTCTCCAGATTTTGGAGTTCCTTTTGTGCTCAAATGGGGATCCAGCTTTCCTTCTCCTGGGCATATCACCCTCAATCCAATGGGGCTGCGGAACGGTCTAATCAAGCTCTGGAACAGTTCCTCCATTGCTATGTCTCAGATCACCACAATAATTGGTCTGAACTGTTACCTTGGGCAGAGTTTGCTCATAATAGTGCTATTAATGCTTCCTCCAAGTTATCCCCGTTCATGGCGAATTATGGGTTTCAACCATCCTTGTTGCCCGATACATTCATGTCTCAGGGTATTCCGGCTTTGGAGGATCATCTCCGGCAACTCTGTTCCACGTGGGTGCAGATTCAGGATCGCCTTCATCATTCTATGCAGCGCCAAAAGTTCCAGGCTGATCGTAGGCGTCTGCCCGTGCCTTCCTACCAGGTTGGTGAGAGGGTTTGGCTGTCCTCCTGCATCTTGATTTTACTTAGGTTTGCTTAACTATTTTGCTTAACTTCCTTTACTTGAAATCTCCAGCAGTAAAGATAGATAACATTTGAAACAAAGTAAAAGCCCTCAGCCAATGAGGGCACAGCAACCATAATATAGTATAAGTCAGTCTCTTTCACTTCCTCTTTCTTTACTGCTCCCAGCAGAGAAGGTGATGTGATTTATTTTTCTAAAACTTTTATCTCTATAGCAAATTCTCTAGTGTTTTTTTCCTTCCTCCCCACTCATTCAATGAGAGGGGATTTCTTTTCTTTCTTTCTCCTTTCTTTTTTCTCAATATTTATTTGATATATTTACTCTTTATCAAAAATGTATTTGTATTTTCTTTGCCCTTTTACAATTTTTCTTACCGTTTTTTTTATTAACTCTTATATGTAATTCCTTAACAGTATTGTGTACGTTTACCTTTGTTATAGTGCTAATAAAACTCGGCTAGATTACGAGTTTTGTGTTATGAGGGGTGCGGTACTAACTTGCACGTTATTGTCACCGCTCACTTTCCTACGGGCAGCGCTGGTATTACAGGTTTTTACAAACCCGGCGTTAAAAGGCAAGAAGTGAGCATAGAGCAAAACTGTGCTCCATACCGCACTGCTTAAGTGAGCGGTGAGCTGGTTGTACGTGCTCGTGCATGATTTCCCCATAGACATCAATGGGGAGAGCCGGCTGAGAAAAAGTCTAACACCTGCAAAAAAGCAGCGTAAAGCTCAGTAACGCAGCCCCATGGATTCCTATGGGGAAACACATTTTATGTTTACACCTAACACCCTAACATGAACCCCAAGTCTAAACACCCCTAATCTTATACTTTTTAACCCCTAATCTGCTGCCCCGACATCTACATTATACTTATTAACCCCTAATCTGCCGCTCCGGACATCGCCGCCACTATAATAAACATATTAACCCCTAAACCGCCGCACTCCTGCATCACAAACACTAGTTTAATATTATTAACCCCTAATCTGCCACCCCTAACATCGCCGCCACCTACCTACATTTATTAACCCCTAATCTGCCGTCCCCAACATCGCGGCCACTATACTAAAGTTATTAATCCATAACCCTAAGTCTAACCCTAACCCCCCCTAACTTAAATGTAATTAAAATAAATCTAAAGAAAACTTACAATTACTAACTAAATAATTCCTATTTAAAACTAAATACTTACCTGTAAAATAAACGCTAAGCTAGCTACAATATAACTAATAGTTACATTGTAGCTAGCTTAGGGTTTATTTTTATTTTACAGGCAAGTTTGTATTTATTTTAACTAGGTAGAATAGTTACTAAATAATTATTAACTATTTAATAACTACATAGCTAAAATAAATACAAATTGACCTGTAAAATAAAACCTAACCTGTCTTACACTAACACCTAACCTAACCCTACAATTAAATATTTCCCTAAATTAAATGCAATTCCCTAAATTAAATACAATTAGCTAAATTACCAAAAAACCCACTAAATTACAGAAAATAAAAAACAAATTACAAGATCTTTAAACTAATTACACCTAATCTAATAGCCCTATCAAAATAAAAAGCCCACCTAAAATAAAAAAAAAACCTTAAGATCCACTTACCGGGAGAAGTCTTCATCCAAGCGGCAAGAAGTCCTCAACGAAGCCGGGAGAAGTCTTCATCCAAGCCGGCAGAAGTGGTCCTCCAGACGGGCAGAAGTCTTCACCCAGACGGCATCTTCTATCTTCATCCTTCTGACGCGGAGTGGCTCCATCTTCAAGACATCCGGCGCGGAGCATCCTCTTCAATTGACGGCTTCTTCTACAATGAAGGTTCTTTTAAATGACGTCATCCAAGATGGCGTCCCTTAGATTCCGATTGGCTGATAGAATACTATCAGCCAATCGGAATTAAGGTTGAAAAAATCCTATTGGCTGATACTGATTGGAACAGCCAATAGAATGCAAGCTCAATCCTATTGGCTGATAGTATTCTATGAGCCAATCGGAATCTAAGGGACGCCATCTTGGATGACATCATTTAAAGGAACCTTCATTATAGAAGAAGCTGTCGATTGAAGAAGATGCTCTGCGCCGGATGTCTTTAAGATGGCCCTTCTGGAGGACCACTTCTTGCCGCTTGGATGAAGACTTCTCCCGGTAAGTGGATCTTCGGGGGTTAGTGTTAGGATTTTTTAAGGGTGTATTGGGTGGCTTTTATTTTTAGGTTAGGGCTTTGGGCCGCAATAGAGCTAAATGCCCTTTTAAGGGCAATGCCCATCCAAATTCCCTTTTCAGGGCAATGGGGAGCTTAGGTTTTTTAGTTAGGGTTTTATTTGGGGGGTTGGTTGTGTGGGTTTTACTGTTGGGGTGGTTGTTTGTATTTTTTTTTTACAGGTAAAAGAGCAGATTTCTTTGGGGCAATGCCAAGCTAAAAGCCCTTTTAAGGGCTATTTATTGTTTAGTTTAGGCTAGGTTTTTTTTTTATTTTAGGTGGGCTTTTTATTTTGATAGGGCTATTAGATTAGATGTAATTAGTTTAAAGATCTTGTAATTTGTTTTTTATTTTCTGTAATTTAGTGGGTTTTTTTGGTATGGGGAGCTTAGTTTTTTTAGTTAGGGCTTTATTTGGGGGGTTGGTTGTGTGGGTGGTGGGTTTTACTGTTGGGGTGGTTGTTTGTATTTTTTTTTACAGGTAAAAGAGCTGATTTCTTTGGGGCAATGCCCCGCAAAAGGCCCTTTTAAGGGCTATTGGTAGTTTAGTTTAGGCTAGGTTTTTTTTTATTTTGGGTGGGCTTTTTTATTTTGATAGGGCTATTAGATGAGGTGTAATTAGTTTAAAGATCTTTTAATTTGTTTTTATTTTTCTGTAATTTAGTGGGTTTGTTTTTTTTGTAATTTAGTGAATTGTATTTAATTTAGGGAATTGTATTTAATTTAGGGAATTTATTTAATTGTAGGGTTAGGTTAGGTGTTAGTGTAAGACAGGTTAGGTTTTATTTTACAGGTCAATTTGTATTTATTTTAGCTAGGTAGTTATTAAATAGTTAATAACTATTTAGTAACTATTCTACCTAGTTAAAATAAATACAAACTTGCCTGTAAAATAAAAATAAACCCTAAGCTAGATACAATGTAACTATTAGTTATATTGTAGCTAGCTTAGCGTTTATTTTACTGGTAAGTATTTAGTTTTAAATAGGAATTATTTAGTTATTAATTGTAGGATATTACTAAAGCCATATCATCAGCTATGAGGTACATGTCAGCCCTGGTTAAAAACCTCCAACAAAAGTCTTTAGAAGGTCAGTTAGATATTGACCAACCTAAAAAAGAAATCTAAAAAGATGCATAATCTGGAGAGCAATCCCACCTCCAGTGATACCTTGCCTGCTGTTACCCACACCCCTGGGGTTATAATAATAAGGAAGAATGAAACCTCTGCTGAGGGACCATCAAAAAATGTACCCGCTCCCTTAGATACGGAGCCTCCTGTCTTGCAATAAAATTCAGTTTCCCACTCAATATGAGAAATCAATGTCAAATTTTTATTTAAACTTTAGAAATTAAGAGCATTGCATTGCAAAATATCTGCGCGCAAATTAATATTTTAAGTACATTTAAAACTAATTTTATTACAAAAAATGGTGATCCCAGGACACATCCCTTGAAATGCCTATTGAATGCTGTTTATCTTATTTTCTTTGCTGTTACCTATTAAGACGTATAAACCAGCTCCTGCACATATCAACCAATCATTCTGCAGCATGTGGGAGTGTTAGAGTTCTGCATCATATGGGATTCACTCAAGCATCTCTGGTGGAATAGAAACACTACACGTTTCAGAGTTCATTTACAGGAAACACAGGTTAATTCAATTGCAAAGTTTTATAATTATGCATAATTAAACATTTTAGGCTAGTTAGTTAAGTGGCGCACTCCCGCTCGAGCATTAACTTTGCTATAAGTTAACTTTTTGTTGAAAAAAAAGTTGAAAGTTAAAGGTTTGTGTGCGAACGAAAGCCAACACATGCAAAGAGTTGGACTTCAGATATCGTGACCGTGTTAACATATTCTCCCCATAGACTTTAATGGAGAGCCCAAAAACTTATACTTACACGCTAACCAAAACTGAGCTATTAACATTCTACATTCCAATTTTAAACTACTTTAAATTTTCTAACATTGTAAAATTTGCTTCATTCTCTTGGTATCCTTACTTTGTTGAAGAAGCAACAATGCCCTATTTGAAGCTAGCTGAATATATAGGGCTAGGTTATGAGTGGACCGCTAACTGTTGTGATATTGGATTTTTTCTGCTTTTTGTGCACAATGAAAATAAATGGCATATTATGAGTTAAAGGTAAATGCGTTTGCTTGAGCGCAATCAAATTTAATGTGCGTCAGGTTAGTGTGACTTCAGTACAGTTACACTCATAATAACACTGTCTGATAAAAATGAATAAAAAACATAATTTATGTAAGAACTTACCTGATAAATTCATTTCTTTCATATTGGCAAGAGTCCATGAGCTAGTGACGTATGGGATATACAATCCTACCAGGAGGGGCAAAGTTTCCCAAACCTCAAAATGCCTATAAATACACCCCTCACCACACCCACAATTCAGTTTAACAAATAGCCAAGTAGTGGGGTGATAGAATAAGGAGTAAAAAAGCATGCATAAAGAGGAACTGGAAATAAAATTGTGCTTTTTATACAAAAATCATAACCACCATTAAAAAGGGTGGGCCTCATGGACTCTTGCCAATATGAAAGAAATGAATTTATCAGGTAAGTTCAGACAAAAATTATGTTTTCTTTCATGTAATTGGCAAGAGTCCATGAGCTAGTGACGTATGGGATAGAAATACCCAAGATGTGGGAGACCACAGAAGAGTCACTAGAAAGGGAGGGATAAAATAAAAACAGCTATTTCCGATGAAAAAATTAAATCCACAAAAAAATAAGTCTTTCTTATAAATTTAAAGTAACAAGGTTGTGACACGCTCTTGTTGATAAAAAAGCATATATTTATTGAAAAATATAAAAAAATCACCAAGCCACCAAGTACAAAAGAACTGTGAGGAGCGCTGCACAACGGCTTATGCATTTCAGGAATGTCCCGTAATCATAGCCTAACTTCTGCATACCCTTGCTAAACTTAAAAACACTCTACAACTAGCTGATTAGTTAAAAAAACAGCGCTTCTCTACAGGAAACACCTGTGTATTCAGCACGTCTCATCAGATACATAAGTATGTTATACTTTTTAGTAA
Organism: Bombina bombina; assembly: GCF_027579735.1. NCBI lineage: Eukaryota > Metazoa > Chordata > Amphibia > Anura > Bombinatoridae > Bombina > Bombina bombina. The sequence continues at coordinate 1,009,889,872 of NC_069504.1, read as the reverse complement.
TTGAACACCTATATGATTTGAATCGTCACAAACCATAAAGGGCTAGATGGATGAAGCAAGCGTAGTAGATGACGTAAACTTACATTGTAACACTATAGTTGAATGAACATAAACTGGTCTCATAAGGATTACAATAGACAGTAATAATTAACTATACTAACGATACATACAATGCAATGTGAAATGGTACACTATGGGCAAAAAGATTAGCATATGCTCTTAAAAAGACAATGCAAAGATGTTTGCGAGCAAATTAAATGCCATAAATTATTTGTTGTATAGTATAGACTCATCACACATAATGTGCAATAATCAACAGTTGTAAGCTATATTCTCAATACATGCAATGCAATGTTGTAGTAAATTACACAATGAGCTGAATAAATGGCATTTGCTCTTAAAAGGGCAGTACATCGATGTATATGGGCATATCAAAAGCACATTGGAAGGTATTATATGCTTTTCCTCTTAATCCTAAGGACAAGGCAAGTTAAATTTCTGTCAATACATAATATATGACATCATAAAATCCAAGGTGCATAGATGTTTGTGGGCAAATTAACTGTCATTAGCTATTGTCACAGATCATGAACTCGTCACACAAGGTATATAGTATTTAAAAAATTATTGACTATATTACCGATACATACAAAAGTAATTAACTATATCCTCGATATATGAAATGTTAAAAAGTACACAATAAACAAAATAAATAGTATATATTCTTACAGAGAGAGTACATCGATGCATGTGGGTGTACCGTATGTACCTAGATGATATTAAGTATTTATTATCCAATAGCCTAAGGTCAAAACAAACCGAATGGACCCTCTATCAATGATAAATTAGATGACAGCAAGACATCCAGAGGGCAAAAGTGGATGAAATGGGAGAATCAAAGTAGATATGTGCATGGCGAAAAAATTCGGTGCGGTTCGGTTCAGATCGATTCGGAATTTTTCGAATGATATAACCTAATATGCTATACAGTACTAGTGTAATCCATGGCCATCCGAGTCTACCGAATAAATCCGAATAAATCCGAACTAATTCGGATTTAATCGGTAGATTTGGCAGTATTTTAATTCGGAAATTCGGATCGATCCGAATCCCGAATTTTACGAATTCGGCCGAATTTCCGAATCGATCCGAAACGAATCGCACATGTCTAAATCAAAGATCACGGTTCTGAAACTAATCACTCCCAATAATTAATAATGTCATACCTAGAGTTTAGACCCTCTGGATATCTTGTCCTTAATTTAAACATCCAAAAAATGTCTCTCTTGGCTAAGAGTTTATCCACATCCCTTCCCCTGTTGGGTGTCCTCACTTGTTCAATGGCACACTATTTCAATGTGTTTAGATTGCCATTATGAATTTCAGAAAAGTGCCGTATCAGGGGGGTGGAAGACTTACCCTTTGCCAAGAGTAGAAAGATGTTCTCTTATTCTGGACTTTATGTCTCTAGAGGTGAGATAAATATATTGGATCTGAAACTGTTCACATCTTAACATGTAGATTAAATTTTTTGACATACAATTCAATAATGTTTTAATTGGAAAAACTTCTTTTGCTACACAAGAACTGAATTATTTCGTTCTATCCAAGTATTCACAGGGTTTGCATTTATTATGCCCACATCCATACATGCCCATACTCCTTAGCCACGTACTGTTATTTGGTAGTTCCTGCCTCAATTGTGTAGGTGACAGGATGGTACCTAAAGTGGGACTCAACTCTTTATGTAGCTGCATCTAACTCCATTTTTGACTAAACCTGTTAGTTTTTTGTCAGCTGCCAAAATGGGAAAATGTTTCTTTATTATTTGCACTATCTGAGGGTACTGGGCACTATAGCTAGTGATGAAATTCACACCTTTAAATGCTTGTTTTGATTTGTTAGCACATTTTCAGAAGAGATTCTCACTGTCTGTCATTAGTTTGTTTTCTAGCCTTAGTGATTGTGTTCCTATGATAACCCCTTTCTTTTAACCTTAATTCCAGTTCGTCTGCTTGTTCCTTGTTGTCCTCAGGGCTGGAACAGTTTCTCTTAAGGCAAATAAATTCCCCTTTGGCCACTGCTGCAGGAGTATGTCTGGGGTGACAACTCTTCCCATGTAAGAGGGAATTCCCTGCAATGGGCTTCCTGTAAGTTCTATTCACTATTCTGCCATCTCCCATACATGTCAAAGACAAGTCCAAATAATTGATAGTAGAGGAGTGCACCTCATATGTGAAACTTAAACCAATTTGGTTTTGATTGATATAGTTTACAAATGGCAGACCATCTCCCTGTGACCCTTTCCATATGTACAGGAGGTCGTCTTTGTACCTCCTGTACATCAGAATGTCATTTCTGTAGGGGTTTCTATCTCCAAAGATGTGGAAAAACTCCCACCAACCTAAATATAGGTTGGCGTATGATGGGACAAACTTTGCTCTCGTCGCCGTTCCACATCTCTGTAGATCAAAAACCCCCTTGAACTGGAAAAAATTGTGAGTAAGTAGAAACTTAGTCACCCTCAAGATATATAGTTGAAAGTCAGTGGTATAGTCAGTAAAATATTGGAGAAGAAGCCCACTGCCTTAACTCCTTCCTCATTAGGTATGGATGAGTAAAGGGACACTGCATCCACTGTGACCCAACTATATAAATCTTGCCACTGTTGATTCTCCGAAATGTTAAGAATATGTTTAGTGTATCTAAGGATAGAGTCTAGCCACTGGGATAGGTGCTCAGTGAGAGAACCTATCCCACTGACTATTGGTCACCCTTTGACATCTTCAAGTGACGTGTGTTTTGGGCAGATGGTGAAAGAGGGGAATTCTGGGATTCTGTACCATGATGTAGTTAACTGTATTTTCATCCAGAAACCCCTCTTCCATACCATCATCCAAAATATGACTGAAGTCCTTGGTGGAATTTCTGGTTAACATCAGATAGTTATCCTCATGATTGAGTTGTCTGTGTGCCTCTTTAATATATTCAGTCCTGTCAAGAACAACCACAGTGCCACCCTTATCTGAATTTTTGATGACTATTTCTTTGTTTTGAGTGTTTTGAGGGCCAATTTTCCCTTTCTTGTTAGATTAGGAGCCATTGGCTGGGGGGCTGCTCCCAGAGTTATCAAATATTTTTCTATTCTGTTGAAAAAAGTTTCAACAATACTACCCCTACTGTGAATTGGGTAGAATTTAGATGTTGGTCTGAGAGCAGCTCCCCTCAAAATGTGCCCCAGTTCTCCCTCTGCATCTGTGGTTAGTTCTTGTAAGGCAATCACATTACATGAAACTGTCTGTTTCACCCTCTAGTGGACCTGAAAGAGTGACCATGTCAGATTGTTCTGAGACATCAGTATCAAAGAAATGCTTTTTCAAAGTAATATTCCTGACCAAACGGTTCACATCAACAATAGTTTGAAAGACATCAAAGTCCACAGTAGGTGAAAAAGACAGGCCATATCCCAAAAATTATGAATTATTCCTCTGATAAGACTAGATGTGCTAGATTAATCACATTTCCTACTTGTATTTGGTATGTGTTCTGGTTCCCCGAAGTTGGTATCTGTCCTGCCCCTATACCTGTTGTATGTTGGGTGCTGGAGGACCTGGGTCCAGTGGAAAAACCTGATCCAATATTGAAACATTTGTACCATTTGTGGCTGTATTGGTAGGAATATATCTGTTAGACTCCATACTTTCTTTGGGTCTGACTATCTGTGGTGTTTCCACCGTGTGTGGGTGTGTACTATTCTTGAGGATTCCTAACTGTGTACAAGAAGTATCCTCATTCCCTGAGGATTTATCATCTGAGGAGTAATCTCCCTCACTATCTGTGAAAGTCACTGACTTCCCACTATTATTTCCTCTGCGTGCATAGTGACCTTTATTGCTGTTCTGTTTATTTTTATTCTTATTTGTGTTTTTGTTTGAATAACTATTGGTGTTACTTATTTGTTACCTACGTATATTGTATGACCTTTGTTTTCTATGCCAGATATAAACTGTTTCATTACTGTAATCTGACTTGTCCCTAATGTATTTCGTATGTTTATTTTCCATGATATTAGTTTTTAAAGAAGATAAAGTGCTCATTAGAAGATTATCAAATCTAAAAAAATACTGCCTCAGTGCTCCTTTTGTTTATTTCAACTTGAGTTAGCTCTATTTCTTTTCTAATTTCAACTACTTTGCTGTCTTCACATTCCTTTGAAGTCTGTGGAGGAATACGTTAACGCGGTCACGATATTCTAAGTTCCACTTTTTGTGTGCATCGGGTTTTCGCTTGCAGCTAACTTTTTTACTTTCAATTCATAATATGAGCACAAAAAACCTCTGTCTCCAAAAGTTAATGCTCGAGCGGGAGCGTTAAATTGTGCTTCACTTATAATCTAGCCCATTGTGTGTGAACCAATGACAAGAGGCAAATATGTGTAGCCACCAATCAACAACTAGCTTCCATGAGTGCATTGCTGCACCTGAGCCTACCTAGGTATGCTTTTCAACAAAAGATACTAAAAGAATAAAGCAAATTAGATAATAAAAGTACATTTTAAAAGCTGTTTAAAATAGCGTGCTTTGACTGAATCATGAAAGTCTAATTTTGGCTTTAGTGTCCCATTAATTGCTATAAAAATAAAAATTTAAATGTCTTTTTTTTCTGTATTTTGCTGAATCTGCTTAACAACACCTCTTATATAGCACGTGCTAGACTTAGGAGTTATGTATTAAAATATTTTATAGAAAAGCCATCATATAATAAATCTATTAACCTCAGATTCGTCTCATCATAAACACATTCCATGGTGTGGATCATTTTTATCTGTAGCAAATTTTGGATCTTGGTTGCTAACTGTCTTTTCTCAATCTACTGCTAAAATATTGAATCATACCAGCCATGAGTAATTTGTAAAACAATGCTCCTCGAGATAAGATAATTTAAATTGTGGGGTATATCTGGAATCCATTCAGGAATGTTGTAGTTCATCTTATCCTGACTTATAAAATAACATAAATTATAAACAGTCAAATCTTTTTTTCTTGAGGACAAAAGGAGAAAAGTACAAAAAAAAAGGTTTTAATTCTTGCTTTGAGGATCAACTTTCTAAGGTAGTATGTAGAACAGCTGCTAGTTTCAAAATCCCACATCTATCAATGCCGAACATGTACTCAAAAGTGCAAAATCTCAGACATTCTATAATATAATTTGGAGCTTGATATCAAAGCACTGTGTTGGTTAGAAGATGAATTCTGAAACAGATGTGAAAAATCACTTAAAACAGTGAAGTCTGGCCAGAATTGGGGTTTTATGCTCAAAGCAGGACATTAATGCACTACTGTATTTATTTTCCTCCGATATAACTAGACTGGTTCTTGGCTCTGTCAGTTGCAGTAGATTTTTTTTTATTTTGAATATTGTTCTAATTATTATTTTTTATCAGAAATAGCTATTTGTACTAATTTAAATATTCATCTTGGTATTTAAACCACTTGAAATGTGAAATATCATGACAGTTAGGGAAAAATTCATGGATAAAAAATAATAATAATAAAGTTGATGATGGGGAAATATTTGTTTAAATGATCTTACTCATATCTTTAACTTCTCTGAGTAATGATTGTGGGTTTACTTGAGAAGTGGGAGTTTTTACATTTATAATATGATAAAAAATTAGACATTACTAGAAGATAAGAACTACATTTGTCTTAGTTCAGACTATTTCACCTATTACAAGTCTTACACAAGAACAAAAAACTGTACTGTGTTATCCAGTAGCCCTAAGTGTAGACGTCTTCTACATAGTTTCTTCTCTTAAATTTGTTATAACATATATTACATTTAAATTACTTGTAGTTATATTCTTTATTATTATTAATATTTATCCATTTATCCTTAAGTGGGCGGACAAGATTCTCAATTAGGGACTTCTCCGCCTGTGACCATGGTGAGTGCATTTCTCATTGCACCAACAGCCACTCAAGAAAGCTCCCCTCTGCTCTCACATAACCAATCACATGAGAGCAGAGGCTGTCAATCAACACAGTCAGATTAGTTGGGAGGTGATTTAAACTGCAAGCTTAGAGGTGGCGAAGAGGTAAAGAAGCAACTTGATAAACTTAGTAGTTTCCAAAATATGTTAAATGCAAAGGTATTGAAAAGATCTCCCTAAGCATTTGAGGCGAGAATTTGGAACAAGTCTTACTTCGGGTAGAATATAAGTGGATCTACTTGATGAACACAGTTCAGCCACATGGACTAAATGAACAAAATAACTACTATTATTCAGATAGATTAAAAGTTTGCGTTATGAGAGAAAAAGCATCGTTATGGCCCATAACGATGCTTTTTCACTAATGCTGCTATTACAAGTCTTGTCAGAATAGCTGTACCGCACACTTTTTTGGCCGCCACGCAACGTCAAGAAAAGTCCTTTTTCAATGGGACTCCCATAGCGCCAGTATTACAAGTTTTGCTGTGAGGCCAAAAAGTGAGCGGTACAACCTAAAATGACAAGATCTGTACTGCCATCTAAAGTCAGTAGTTATGAGTTTTACGCTACAAAGCTGTACCATAAAACTCATAACTAAAGTGTTAAAAAATGCACTAACACCCATAAACTACCTATTAACCCCTAAACCAAGACCCTCCCACATCGCAAATACTATAATAAAATTATCAACCCCTAATCTGCCGCTCTGGACATCGCCACCACTGAAAAAATGTATTAACCCCTATTCCGCCGCTTCCCGACATCGTTGCCACTATAATAAACCTATTAACCCCTAAAACACCACCCTCCCGCATCGCAAACACTATTTAAATAATATTAACCCCTAATCTGCCGTCCGCCCACACCGCCGCTATAATAAGCCTATTAACCCCTAAACCTAACCCTAACGTAACCCTAACCCTAACACCCCCTAACTTAAATATAATTAAAATAAATCTAAATAAAACTTACAATTATTGCCTAAATGATTCCTATTTAAAACTAAATACTTACCTGTAAAATAAAACCTAAGCTAGCTACAATATAACTAATAGTTATATTCTATCTATCTTAGGTTTTATTTTTATTTCACAGGTAAGTTTGTATTTATTTTAACTAGGTAGACTAGTTAGTAAATAGTTATTAACTATTTACTAACTACCTAGCTAAAATAAATAAAAGTTACCTGTGAAATAAAACCTAACCTGCCCTACACTAAAACCTAACATTACAATAAAATAAAATAAATTAAATTAATACATTTATCTAAATTACAAAAAAAATAAACACTAAATTACACAAAATAAAAAACGAAATTATCAAAAATAAAAAATAGTTACTCCTAATCTAAAAGCCCTATCAAAATAAAAAAGCCCGCCAAAATAAAAAAACCCTAGACTACACTAAACTGCCAATGGCCTTTAAAAGGGCCTTTTTGCGGGGCATTGCCCCAAAGAAATCAGCTCTTTTACCTGTAAAAAAAAAAAAAAAACAACCTCCACCCACAAAATAAACCTAAGCTAACCATTGCCCTGAAAAGGGCATTTGGATGGGCATTGCCCTTAAAAAGGCATTTAGCTCTTTTACTGCCCAAACCCTAAGCTAAAAATAAAACCCACCCAATAAACCCTTAAAAAAACTAACACTAACCCCGACAATCCACTTACAGTTTTCGAAGACCGGACATTCATCCTCATCTAGGAGGCAGAAGTCTTCATCGAAGCCAGCAGAAGTCTTCATTCAAGCGGGCAGAAGTCTTCATCCAGACGGCATCTTCTATCTTCATCTATCCGGTATCTTCTATCTTCATCCATCCGGCACAGAGCGGGTCCATCTTCAAGACATCCGACAGGGGGCATCCTGTTCTTCCGCTTTGTCAACGAAGAATGAAGTTTCCCTTTAAGGTACGTCATCCAAGATGGCGTCCCTTACATTCCTATTCCTATCAGCCAATAGGAATTAAAGGGTAAAAAATCCTATTGGCTGTTGCAATCAGCCATTAGGATTGAGCTTGCATTCTATTGGCTGATTGATTTTTTTACCCTTTAATTCCTATTGGCTGAATTCTATTGGCCAATTGGAATGTAAGGAATGCCATCTTGGATGATGTACCTTAAAGGGAAACTTCATTCTTCGTTGACCATTGGAAGAAGAGGATGCTCCGCGCCGGATGTCTTGAAGATGGACCCGCTCTGCGCCGCATGGATGAAGATAGATGATGCCGGATGGATCAAGATAGAAGATGCCGTCTGGATGAAGACTTCTGCCCACTTGGATGAAGACTTCTGCCGGCTTCGATGAGGACTTCTGCCCACTTTGATGAAGACTTCTGCCGTCTGGATGAGGATGGATGTCCGGTCTTCGAAAACTGTAAGTGGATCGTCAGGGGTTAGTGTTAGGTTTTTTAAGGGTTTATTGGGTGGGTTTTATTTTTAGCTTAGGGTTTGGGCAGTAAAAGAGCTAAATGCCCATCCAAATGCCCTTTTCAGGGCAATGGTTAGCTTAGGTTTATTTAGATAGAATTCTATTTGGGGGGTTTGGTTGTGTGGGAGGTGGGTTTTACTGTTGGGGGGTTGTTTGTAATTTTTTTTACAGGTAAAAGAGCTGATTTCTTTGGGGAAATGCCCCCCAAAAGGCCCTTTTAAGGACCATTGGCAGTTTAGTGTAGGCTAGGGTTTTTATCATTTTGGAGGAGGGCTTTTTATTTTGATAGGGCTATTAGATTAGGAGTAATTCCTTTTTATTATTAATAATTTCGTTTTTTATTTTGTGTAATTTAGTGTTTATTTTTTTTGTAATTTTGATAAATGTATTGTATTAATTTAATTTATTTAATGTTATTGTAATTTTAGGTTTTAGTGTAAGGCAGGTTAGGTTTTATTTCACAGGTAACTTTGTATTTATTTTAACTAAGTAGCTAGTAAATAGTTAATAACTATTTACTAACTAGTCCACCTAGTTAAAATAAATACAAACTTACCTGTGAAATAAAAAAAAACTAGATTTTTGTTTGGCTATATACTGCTTGCCAGACAAATATACTGTCTATTGTCAGCTATTTTCTCTCTGACCAATCTGGTTATGATGTCTACATGATTGACATTTGTAGGCATCCAATCATAGCCAGACAGATTTCAAGGACCTGGATGTGGGCTATAGAAGCCTAACAGAGCGGCAGCTAACCACTTTTGATAAAGCCATTGGGCGAAACATGTCAGGTGGTGGAATGAGGACATATTGGGACCCTTATTTCAAAACGAGTCTGTTTATTACCTTACTTACAGTGAAGCAAACACCCCTGGGGCTGGGAGCCTCCCTTTCTCTAATTAAATCTCACTATTTTCGAAAAGCCTTTCTTATGGCTAATACCATTAATGCTATAATTCAGTAAGCCACATCCAGCCAGCGTATGTCAGCACCAAGCCGTAGATTATATCTCATACGTTTCACTCGGATGAGTCGCAGCACACATGATACAAACTGCCAATAGCGGCTTTATTTTCACCTTTCTTTAAATAAAAATATGTGAGTGAGACACCGCTTGCTTCAAGCTTGATATTGCATTATTTATCGGCTAGATCACGAGTTTTTGTCGGTAAGGCTTGCGGGGATAATGCTCCTTTTTTTCTTACCGCTCCCTTTAAACAATGCTGGTATTACGAGTTTTCTTTAAGCCGGCATTAGCCTCAGAAAAGTGAGCGTTGAGCAAAATTTAGCTCCACATCTCACCTCGATACCAGCGTTGCTTACTGTAGTGGTAAGCAGTCAAAACGTGCTCGTGCACGATTTCCCCATAGGAAACAATGGGGCTGAGCTGGGTGGAAAAAAAAACTAACACCTGCAAAAAAGCAGCGTTCAGCTCCTAACGCAGCCCCATTGTTTCCTATGGGAAAATAAAAGTTATGTCTGCACCTAACACCCTAACATGAACCCTGAGTCTAAACACCCCTAATCATACACTTATTAACCACTAATCTGCCACCCCCAACATCGTCGCCACCTGCATTATACTATTAACCCCTAATCTGCCACTCCGGACTCCGCCGCCACCTACATTATATTAATGAACCCCTAATCTGCTGCCCCTAACATCGCCGAACCCTACATTATATTTATTAACCCCTAATCTGCCTTCCCCAATGTCGCCGCAACTATATTAAATTTATTAACCCCTAATCTGCCGCCGCCAACGTCGCCGCCACTATAATAAAGTTATTAACCCCTAAACATAAGTCTAACCCTAACCCTAACACCCCCCTAAATTAAATATAATTTAAATTAAACTAAATTAATTATACATAATTAAATAAATTAATCCTTTTTAAAACTAAATATTTACCTATAAAATAAACCCTAAGCTAGCTACAGTATAACTAATAGTTACATTGTAGCTATCTTAGGATTTATATTTATTTTACAGGCAACTTTGTATTTATTTTAACTAGGTACAATAGTTATTAAATAGTTATTAACTATTTAATAACTACCTAGCTAAAATAAGTACAAAATTACCTGTAAAATAAATCCTAACCTAAGTTACAATTACACCTAACACTACACTATCATTAAACTAATTACCTAAACTACCTACAATTAATTACAATTAAATGAAATAAACTAAATTACGAAAAAAACAAAACACTAAATTACAGAAAAAAAAGAATTACAAGAATTTTAAACTAATTACACCTAATCTAATTCCCCTAATAAAATAAAAAAGCCCCCCAAAATAATAAAATTTCCCTACCCTATACTAAATTACAAATAGCCCTTAAAAGGGCCTTTTGCGGGGCATTGCTCCAAAGTAATCAGCTCTTTTACATGTAAAAAAAGAATACAATACCCCCCAACATTACAACCCACCACCCACACACCCCTACTCTAAAACCCACTCAATCCCCCCTTAAAAAACCTAACACTAACCCCCTGAAGATCACCCTACCTTGAGCCGTCTTCACCCAGCCGGGCACAAGTGGTCCTCCAGAGGGTCTGAAGTCTTCATCCGATCAGGGCAGAAGAGGTCCTCCAGACGGCAGAACTCTTCATCCAGGCGGCATCTTGTATCTTCATCCTTCCGGAGCGGAGTGGGTCCATCTTCAATCCAGCCGACGCGGAGCCATCCTCTTCAAACGAAGTCCTAACGAAGAATGAGGGTTCCTTTAAATGATGTCATCCAAGATGGTGTCCCTTGAATTCCAATTGGCTGATAGAATCCTATCAGCCAATCGGAATTAAGGTAGGAAAAATCCTATTGGCTGATGTAATCAGCCAATAGCATTGACCTCGTATTCTATTGGCTGTTCCAATCCGCAATAGAATGGGAGGTCAATCCTATTGGCTGAGCTTGGGGGCTAAGGGGCTAAGGGGGGCTTGGTGGCTAAGGGGGGATCCTACACATCAGCATATGTAAATATGCTAAAAAAAAAATTAAATACCTTTTATTTTAGTACTGGCAGACTTTCTGCCAGTACTTAAGATGGCGGGGACAATTGTGGGGTGGGGGAGGGAAGAGAGCTGTTTGGGAGGGATCAGGGGGTGTGATATGTCAGGTGGGAGGCTGATCTCTACAGTAAAGCTAAAATTAACCCTGCAAGCTTCCTACAAGCTCCCTAATTAACCACTTCACTGCTGGGCATAATACATGTGTTGTACGCAGGTGCATTTAGCGGCCTTCTAATTACCAAGAAGCAACGCCAAAGCCATATATGTCTGCTATTTCTGAACAAAGAGGATCACAGAGAAGCTTTTACAACTATTTGTGCCATAATTGCACAAGCTGTTTGTAAATAATTTCAGTGAGAAACCTACAATTGTTAAAAATGTTACTCTTTTTTTTCATTTGATCGCATTTGGTGGTGAAATGGTGGCATGAAATATACCAAGATGGGCCTAGATCAATACTTGGGGTTGTATACTACACTACACTAAAGCTAAAATTAACCCTAGAAGCTCACTACATGCTCCCTAATTAACCCCTTCACTGCTGGGCATAATACACGTGTGGTGCGCAGTGGCATTTAGTGGCCTTCTAATTACCAAAAAGCAACGCCAAAGCCATATATGTCTGCTATTTCTGAACAAAGGGGATCCCAGAGAAGTGTTTACAACCATTTATGCCATAATTGCACAAGTTGTTTGCAAATAATTTCAGTGAGAAACCTAAAGTTTGTGAAAAAAAATTGTGAAAAAGTGAACAATTTTTTTTATTTGATCTCATTTGGCGGTGAAATGGTGGCATGAAATATACCAAAATGGGCCTAGATCAATACTTTGGGATGTCTTCTAAAAAATATATATACATGTCAAGGGATATTCAGGGATTCCTGAAAGATATCAGTGTCCCAATGTAACTAGCGCTAATTTTTTAAAAAAAAGTGGTTTGGAAATAGCAAAGTGCTACTTATATTTTATGGCCCTATAACTTGCAAAGAACATGTAAACATAGGGTATTTCTAAACTCAGGACAAAATTTAGAAACTATTTAGCATGGGTGTTTTTTGGTGGTTGTAGATGTGTAACAGATTTTGGGGGTCAAAGTTAGAAAAAGTGTGTTTTTTTTCCATTTCTTCCTAATATTTTATATTTTTTATAGTAAATTATAAGATATGATGAAAATAATGGTATCTTTAGAAAGTCCATGTAATGGCGAGAAAAACAGTAAATGAGTAAGAGGAAAATTATAGCTAAACACAAACAACGCAGAAATGTAAAGATAGCCCTGGTCCTTAAAGGGCCATAATACCCAAATGTTTAAACACTTGAAAGTGATGCAGCATAGCTGTAAAAAGCTGACTAGAAAATATCACCTGAACATCTCTATGTAAAAAAGAAAGATATTTTACCTCAAAAGTTCCTCAGTAGCCACCTCCCATTGTAAAGGATTTCTAAGCAGCATTTTAGTGTGTCTGTCCCGGGACAACTGAAAAGATGAGCTTCGTGCACTCTCATATTATTTCACCAATCAGGTAAAGGAAGCTTACTATGAAATCTCATGAGAGTTAAGTCAAATCTCATGACATCACAGTAAGAGTTCATGACCTCAGCACTGCTGATGCTGATTGGCTGCTGTTCATTTCTTCATTTTTTTAATTTTTTTACCTGCAGCTGGGAGCAGCTGAGTATAACGTTTTACACAGAACTTACTCTGCTGAGCTGAGGAGATTGTGAGGTAAAATATCTTCCTTTTTTACATAGAGATGCTCAGGTGATATTTTCCTGTCAGCTTTTTACAGTTATACTGCATCAGTTTCAAGTGATTTAGCATATGAGTATTATGTCCCTTTAAGGAAAAGAAATTGAAAAATGGCCTTGTCCTTAAGGGGTTAATGACCACAGCACTTTTCCATTTTCTGTCCGTTTGGGACAAAGGCTATTTTTACATTTTTGCTGTGTTTGTGTTTAGCTGTAATTTTCCTTGTACTCATTTACTGTACCCACACATATTATATACCGTTTCTCTCGCCATTAAATGGACTTTCTAAAGATACCATTATTTTCATCATATCTTATAATTTACTATAAAAAAAATATATAAAATATGAGGAAAAATGGAAAAAAATACACTTTTTCTAACTTTGACCCCCAAAATCTGTTACACATCTACAACCACCAAAAAACACCCATGCTAAATAGTTTCTAAATTTTGTCCTGAGTTTAGAAATACCCCATGTTTACATGTTCTTTGCTTTTTTTGCAAGTTATAGGGCCATAAATAGAAGTAGCACTTTGCTATTTCCAAACCACTTTTTTTCAAAATAAGCGCTAGTTACATTAGAACACTAATATCTTTCAGGAATCCCTAAATATATACCTTGACATGTATATATATATATATATTTTTAGAAGACATTCCAAAGTATTGATATAGGCCCATTTTGGTATATTTCATGCCACCATTTCACCGCCAAATGCGATCAAATAAAAAAAATCGTTCACTTTTTACAATTTTTTTCACAAACTTTAGGTTTCTCACTGAAATTATTTACAAACAGCTGGTGCAATTATGGCATAATTGGTTGTAAATTTTTTTCTGGGATCCCCTTTGTTCAGAAATAGCAGACATATATGGCTTTGGCATTGCTTTTTGGTAATTAGAAGGCCACTAAATGCCACTGCGCACCACACGTGTATTATGCCCAGCAGTGAAGGGGTTAATTAGGGAGCATGTAGGGAGCTTTTTGGAGTAATTTTAGCTTTAGTGTAGTGTAGTAGACAACCCAAAGCATTGAACTAGGCCCATTTTGGTATATTTCATACCACTATTTCACCGCCAAATTCGATCAAATAAAAAAAAACGTTACATTTTTCCAAATTTTAGGTTTCTCACTGAAATCATTTACAAACAGCTTGTGCAATTATAGCACAGATGGTTGTAAATGCTTCTCTGGGATCCCCTTTGTTCAGAAATAGCAGACATATATGGCTTTGGCGTTGCTTTTTGGTATTTAGAATGCGCATCACACGTGTATTATGGCAAGCAGTGAAGGGGTTAATTAGGTAGCTTGTAGGGAGCTTGCAGGGTTAATTTTAGCTTTAGTGTAGAGATCAGCCTCCCACCTGACACATCAAACCCCCTGATCCCTCCCAAACAGCAATCTCTTACCTCCCCCACCTCACAATTTTCCCCGCCATCTTAAAGGGACACTGTACCCAAAAATTTTATTTCGTGATTCAGATTGAGCATGAAATTTTAAGCAAATTTCAAATTTACTCCTATTATCAAATTTTCTTCATTCTGCTAGTACTGCCAGTACTAAAATAAAAGGTATCTTTTTTTTCTTTCTTTTTTTTCTTTGCATATTTACATATGCTGCTGTGTAGGATCCCCCCTTAGCAACCAACCTCCCTGACCCCCCCCCCCCCCCAAACAGCTCTCTAACCTCCCCCTCTTCCTTCTTGGGAGCCATCTTGGGTACTGGCAGTTAACAATATAATTGTAGCTTCCCCCCCCCAAGACCAACCCCCACCCCCTCCCATATCACTTAGATTATTTTTTTGGGCATTCCCTCCCCCCTTTCTCACACTTATAATACTTTTTTTTACTGTAGTGTAGCGGTTCCCACCCACTCCCTCCCCGTGCACGCGCCCGCCTGCCGCCCCCCGTGCACGCACGCGTGTCCGTGCGTGCCCCGATGACCCCGCCCCCAATCCTGCCCCCCTCTCAGGCTCAGAACCCATCGATGGCCGCCCACCCGCCTCCCACTTCAGCTCCCACCCACCAATGAATGCGGCCATCGATGTCCGGTGCAGAGGAGGGGTAAAAATTGTTATTGCAGGATGCCTCGATATCGAGGCATCACTGCAATAACCGGAAAGCAGCTGGAAGCAATCAGGATCGCTTCCAGCTGCTTTCCAGACTGACAACGTATGCCATACGTCCTCAGGCGTTAACTGTATTTTTTCCGAGGACGTATGGCGTACGTCATTGGTCATTAAGGGGTTAAAGTGATTGTAAACTTTAATGAATTAAAGCCCAGTATAAAAAAAAAAAACTTAAAAGAAGGGGGAACTTTAATTCATTAAACTTTACAAAGACGCTTATTTTTCAAAATACTTACCTTTGCGTTATGGTAAACATAACGCTGATCCTCCGCCCGTATCTCCTGCTTTCTTTAGCATACTGATGACGAATCCGGTTTCCTCTAATAGTTGTGTGCCCCCTTTGTTGTCCAGCTAAAGAAAGCAGGAGATGTGGGCGGAGGATCGGCGTTATGTTTACCGCAATAGTAAGTATTTTTTAAAATAAGCGCCTTTTGTAAAGTTTAATTATTTAAAGTGCCCCTGTTTTCCATCGGAAAGATTGGAATTGACTTAATATTTTTTTTTAAAATACACCTGCATATTATTTTCAGGCAAATATTTCCTTTGAACAGATTATACTATTATTGTATCTGTCATTTATTAACTTTAATATCCTTTATCCCTTATTATTACAAAAAAGCACATAGGGTCAGCACATCACCAAAATTCAGTATCCAGATAATAAACTGTAGTAGGTGTTTCACCTTCCAGGCTTCGCTTCAACAGCCCAAAGGTATATTGAAGAAAACAAGGAGGCGGTTGCACTTAAATAGGAAGCAAACCTTTATTCACAGAGCAACTTTTTCGGGGCTTCTGCCCCTTTATCCCTTATTATGTTAACCGCAAATATTTTTTTAAATAGTTATAGTTGGTGCAAATAAAATACATTGCTATTATACCAGAGCAACAATGCATAGAAGACTGTATCTCGTTTTCTATGTAACATAGGCATTTGGCAACTAGTCTAAAAGTGATCAAAAACAGACTCTGGTTGCACAGTTTCCCTCCAAGCAGTTGGAGTAGTACCTTAGAATTTTATAAGGCAAGATAATGTTTTTTTTCAGCAGCATATATGCCAAACCATCAAGGGCAGACCTCTCATATGGCTTATTGAAAGGTTACAGCGAGAAATAATGTCAAATAGGAGCACTGATGACAAATGCTTACATTAATGCTGATGTGGCAATTGTGCTATTTGCTTAGTCCAAGAATTACTGCCACTTAATATGAAAAAGTCAAAGAAATGAAAAATTGCTCACAGTAAGAATGTAAAAAATATACAGAATGCATAGCTTTCCTCATCTTATACCACAGGCCTGGCAGAGCAGGTCTGGAAAATATTAGAGGTTAGGAACTGACAAACCACTCTGAACTTTGGTTAGAAATGAGATATATTTAAAATGAATTAGAATTTATTTCTACATTTATAAATGAAATAGCTTTGGCTGAATAAGGCATTCAATAGATGCAAAACTAATCATAGAATAAACATGGTACAGTTCCAAGAGTTATAATTTTACAATCAATACAAAGTTGAAGCCAAGCATGTGAGTCTCTCTTATATATTCACATACATAAAAGAAGAAAAATATATTTATGTTTCACAACTTGTCTTCTTGAAACCATCATTTTGGGTTTTAACATAGTGCAATTTATTGAGATTTGATAAAGCACATATAAGGTCTGAAATATTTATTCTTTCATTGACTTAAAGGAAAATTATTAGATATAAAAAAAAGGGGTGTCAATCAACCTGATCGTATCGGCCTCAGAGTAGGCGGACAAGTTATGGAGCAGCGGTCTATAGACCGCTGCTTCATAACTTCTGTTTTCGGCGAGCCGAAACAAGAGGCCTCAAGCTCCATACGGAGCTTGATAAATATGCCCCCAAATCTTATCTACTGTGTATAAATAAATATACACATTTTCAAGGTGAACATTCTGAACTAGCCAGGGTCTCATTGCATTGAGGTTGTATAAAGTGGCAATTTCTTAAACAGAAACATAATTAAGAAATCTGCATAGAATAAGCATTAAAGGGGAATTAAACACTAAGGGCTAGATTACAAGTGGAGCACTAATTTATTGGGTGACCACAAACGGGCAAATTTGCCCTTTGCTGGTGCGTGATAAATAACCAGCCATTACAAGTAGCCGTAGCAATTAGCAATTAGCGATCTGAAAGTGAACCAGAGGTCTGACCATTTAAGTGTCCCTCAATTGCCCCAAAAATTTAGTTTTAGTTTCCGTTTTTTGTTTTGTTTGTTTTTTAAACTGCACTAAGCAGCTTTTGGGGGCTAAAGTTAGCTGCTGTGGGGTGTTAGAAAAAAAAATTAGGCTGAAAAGTGCCTTTACATTTTGGTCTATGGGAACTGTGTGTTCCCTGTAAATATATATGTAGATGCTTATATACATACTGTATATATTTACGTGTTTATTTGTGTATATACACATATTAACACATAAATATATATTTAAATATTCATATACATATATAAATACATTTGCTGCCCATCGCTGTGTGACTTACCACCTTAGCTGCACTAGTTATGGGCATAAGAACGAGGCTCCTAATGAAGCCTATGGAAGCGTGCTCTCGTGAGCGCAATGCTTCCGTGCAATGCAAACGCTACGTTGCGTTCACATTGCACCTAATTTAAAATGCCAACGCACATTTGCATGGGCTGGTATTACAAATTGGATAGCAAATATTGCTTTGCAAAAGTGATATTTTGCACTCCATTTGTAATCTGGCGCTGAATATATTTTAAGCATAGTGATGAGGTTATTTCCCACCTTCCTTTAGTCATGGGTGCTACCATTTTGAAATCTAGCTGTCACTACAATTCATTGTAGATATGTTTGCATATGTGCAGCAACTTTCCTTCAGATACCTGCAGTGTAACATAGGTTCCAAGATGGTGGCATCCATAGTTAGAGGGAGGTGCATAAAATGTATCTTGTGTTTAAGGTCCCTTTAAATGCCTAATGCTTTTGTGTAAAATATTGTGCTTTTAAGTAAATTCAATATTCATAGCCATTGATAATCACTAATGGTTAGACTTTTTTTGTCTAATTTCATGTACCTTTCATGTAGGTTTCTAACCTGCGTGTGCCAATGCAGTGCCC
Organism: Bombina bombina; assembly: GCF_027579735.1. NCBI lineage: Eukaryota > Metazoa > Chordata > Amphibia > Anura > Bombinatoridae > Bombina > Bombina bombina. The sequence continues at coordinate 1,009,871,451 of NC_069504.1, read as the reverse complement.
ACAGATTTGAGGTACAAAATGATTTACGTGCCTACCTCACATTACATATATATGGAAAAACGTTATTCACGCATGCACAAACATACACAGTCATAAATAAAGCAATTTTTTAATAAGTTTCCTGTCAATATTTCTCTAAAGCAAAAAACAGGCCAGTGGTTTTAGACACAATTGACACAGCTCGTCTCTATTTCACATATATCTGACACTGACTATTAAACATGGTCACTGTCAGATGTCAATGTGCATATTTTGCTATTGTACGCGTGCATAATGGCAATGTTTACTGGTGGTGGATTTTGATCTAAACCAGGAATAGCTACATGTGGCCCTTTGCACTAATTTTTGCTACAACCAGGAAAAACACAGAACTAAGAATCTGTGTCATAGTTTGAGTAGCCACAGTAAAAGGCAGAACTAGGTGTGTGTTTTGAGTACTCCTGGGGGAGGTCAAACAAGGTGGCTAAAACTCAAAAGTCCTCTGAAGCGGGGTAGTGTGTTCTCTGCAACATTACCAGGAACTATTATTTTGAAAGCACCAAAGGCATTGTTGCCTATGGTGCTTTCTACTGTCCTTCTAAAAGCAAGCTCACATTAAATACCGTGTTATCAACTCTTAATTGGTTGCAGATATTTCTTATTTATTTCTGACCTGCAGTAATTAATTTACACAATAATTAATGCCAGTGCAAAGTGCCAGAGGCAGTGGGTTGTTTTGTACTTTTTAAAACAAGCTCACTAATAGTTACCAACATTTGTGGCTAGGTATTAAGGACATAGGAGGTTGAGACCGTTTGTGGGTGGTATGGTCATTGATTGATAGCAGGCAGGATAATAAGCAGGTCTTATTGGTCAGTGGGCGTGTCTGGGGGTTTATAGATGGACTTGGGTAGCCTGTGGGTGGAGCTACGGGAAATTCTGCAAATCAGGACATATGGCTGTCTAAAAAGGACAAAGCTCAGAATTAGAGACTGGGAGGTCTGCTCACAGAAGATTTCCATAAAAATAATCACATAACATATGATAACATCATTACAATTTGGTTATGCTATCTCTATATGTGCTATTAAACCAATAACTCTCACACCATATTTTCTATTTTTCAGTACATATATTTAAAGGGACAGTCTACACCAGAATTTTTATTGTTTTAAAAGATAGATAATCCCTTTATTACCCATTTCCCAGTTTTGCATAACCAACACAGTTATAATAATATACTTTTAACCTCTGTGATTATCTTGTATCTAAGCCTCTGCAAACTGCCCCTTTTCAGTTCTTTTGACAGACTTGCAGTCTAGCCAATCAGTGCCTGCTCCCAGATAACTTCTTGTGCACAAGTACAGTGTTATCTATATGAAATACGTGAACTAACACCCCCTAGTGGTGAAAAACTGTTAAAATGCAATCTGAAAGAGGTGGGCTTCAAGGTCTAAGAAATTAGCATATGAACCTCCTTGGTTTAGCTTTCAACTAAGAATACCAAGAGAACAAAGCAAAATTGGTGATAAAAGTAAATTGGAAAATTGTTTAAAATTACATGCTCTATCTGAATCATGAAAGTTTATTTTGGCCTAGACTGTCCCTTTAAATTCCTTTTATTTCATTACATACATTTAATTTTATATATAAAGGCACAGTTTCTAACTTGTTGATTTATTCTCATAGCTTTATCACAGACAACAAAGAACTTGCTAAAACATAATATGAATATGTCTTCAATAGAAATATTCAGTTACAATAAATTATATGAACAATTTAGGGCCACAAGGTCATGAAATTCTTTGTGACTTGGAAAAATGATACAGCTTCTTTTGAATGACAAGTTGGCTAAAAAAAATATTTTCACTACGATAAAAATGTTTTTGAAAAAAGAGTTTGTTATGGAAAAGACGTTAAACAAATACCCCTTAGGCAAAATCGGCATTAATAATTGCTAGTGGTTAAAGTAGGCTGCATATTGAAGATGTTGCGGCATCCCTTTGAGGGTTAAAAAAGAACTTTAGTGATTATGCTTAGACTGAAGTTCTTAGATCTTCTTTGCTGTTCCATATGATTTATATTCACACAGTAATAATGATCAGGAATTGGCACGGTTCCATGAACCACATGCAGACTGAGACATATCAACTGCTGAGTAGAGCTAAACTTAACTACCCAAACACCGTCAGTGGGAGAACTGGACAAGGGAACCAGCTATAAAGTCCTGAGACTTTCCATAGCATACATTTCTCACAGATCTAAACAAATAAAGTATTTCTTAACCATGAACAGAAGGTAGACATCACCAAAATCAAGAAGGCCACTAAAAAATGAAATGGCCTTATACCCCCCCCCCCCCTTAATATAATGTCAATCTTTTGGAGTTTATGTCAGTGACATTTAGATGTTGTAATCTGACCTAATAACATTCTTTAAAATTCTTTTAGATGACGATCACAAACAGCAGAACTTCCCCTCCCATACTGATTCAATTGCACACAAAAAAAATCACACAATAACATTTTATTTCTGTAATAATTAAATCTAGTAATAGCATACACATATTGTGTTAAGGTGATTTGTGTACAGTATTCTATTCAATTATTATGGGCCAGATTACAAGTGGCTGACAAAATAAATATTTTTGTTTCAAAGAAATTTTTTTGCGTGGGAGGGTTAGCGTGTGTATTACAAGTTGAAAGTAAAAAGTTAACGTGCAAGCAAAAATCTATCGGCTAGATTTAGAGTTTTGTCGGTAACGACCCGCGTATCTAACGCTGGCTTTTTTTCGCCCCCACCTTTTAAATACCGCTGGTATTTAGAGTTCACAGAAGGGCTGCGTTAGGCTCCAAAAAGGGAGCGTATAGCATATTTACCGCCACTGCAACTCTCAATACCAGCGGTGCTTACGGACGCGGCCATCTTCAAAAACGTGCTCGTGCACAATTCCCCCATAGAAAACAATGGGGCAGTTTGAGCTGAAAAAAACCCAAACACCTGCAAATTAATTAAATACAATACCTACAAATAAATACAATTAAATAAACTAACTAAAGTACAAAAAATAAAAAAGAACTAAGTTACAAAAAATAAAAAAATATTTACAAACATTAGAAAAATATTACAACAATTTTAAACTAATTACACCTAATCTAAGCCCCTTAATAAAATAACAAAGCCCCCCAAAATAAAAAAATGCCCTACCCTATTCTAAAATTAAAATAGAAAAGCTCTTTTACCTTACCAGCCCTTAAAAGGGCCCTTTGCGGGGCATGCCCCAAAGAATTCAGCTCTTTTGCCTGTAAAAAAAAAAACATACAATACCCCCCCAACATTACAACCCACCACCCACATACCCCTAATCTAACCCAAACCCCCCTTAAATAACCTAACACTAAGCCCCTGAAGATCTCCCTACCTTGTCTTCACCTCACCGGGTTCACCGATCGGTCCAGAAGAGGGTCCGAAGTCTTTATCCAAGCGGCGGCTGAAGAACTCCATCATCGGGCTGAAGTTGGAAGTCCATCATCGGGATAGGATTCTATCAGCCAATCGGAATTAAGGTAGGAAAATTCTGATTGGCTGATGGAATCAGCCAATCAGATTCAAGTTCAATACAATTGGCTGATCCAATCAGCCAATCAGATTGAGCTCGCATTCTATTGGCTGATTGGAACAGCCAATAGAATGCGAGCTCAATCTGATTGGCTGATCCAATCAGCCAATCGGATTGAACTTGAATCTGATTGGCTGATTCCATCAGCCAATCAGAATTTTCCTAACTTAATTCCAATTGGCTGATAGAATCCTATCAGCCAATCGGAATTCAACGGACACCATCTTGGATGAGGTCATTTAAAGGAACCGTCATTCTGCGAGTAGGCGTCGGTAGAAGAGGATGGATCCACGTCGGCTGGAAGAAGATGGCTCCGGAAGAAAGAAGATTGAAGATGCCGCTTGATAGAAGACTTCATCCCAATGATGGACTTCTTCAGCGCCCGCTTGGATCAAGACTTCAGCCCAATGATGGCCGCCGCTTGGATCAAGACTTCAGCCGGAGGATGGACGTCACTCTTCAGCCCCCGCTTGGGCTTGGATGAAGACTTTGGACCCTCTTCTGGACCGATCGGTGAACCCGGTGAGGTGAAGACAAGGTAGGGAGATCTTCAGGGGCTTAGTGTTAGATTTATTTAAGGGGGGTTTGGGTTAGATTAGGGGTATGTGGGTGGTGGGTTGTAATGTTGGGGGGGTATTGTATGTTTTTTTTTTACAGGCAAAAGAGCTGAATTGTAAAGGGCCCTTTTAAGGGCTGGTAAGGTAAAAGAGCTTTTCTATTTTAATTTTAGAATAGGGTAGGGCATTTTTTTTATTTTGGGGGGCTTTGTTATTTTATTAGGGGGCTTAGAGTAGGTGTAATTAGTTTAAAATTGTTGTAATATTTTTCTAATGTTTGGAAATATTTTTTTATTTTTTGTAACTTAGTTCTTTTTTATTTTTTGTACTTTAGTTAGTTTATTTAATTGTATTTATTTGTAGGTATTGTATTTAATTAATTTATTGATAGTGTAGTGTTAGATTTAATTGTAGATAATTGTAGGTATTTTATTTAATTAATTTATTGATAGTGTAGTGTTAGGTTTAATTGTAACTTAGGTTAGGATTTATTTTACAGGTAATTTTGTAATTATTTTAACTAGGTAGCTATTAAATAGTTCTTAACTATTTAATAGCTATTGTACCTGGTTAAAATAAATACAAAGTTGCCTGTAAAATAAATATTAATCCTATAATAGCTACAATATAATTATAATTTATATTGTAGCTATATTAGGATTTATTTTACAGGTAAATATTTAGCTTTAAATAGGAATAATTTATTTAATAAGAGTTAATTTATTTCGTTAGATTTAAATTATATTTAATTTAGGGGGGTGTTAGTGTTAAGGTTAGACTTAGCTTTAGGGGTTAATAAATGTATTAGAGTAGCGGTGAGGTCCGGTCGGCAGATTAGGGATTAATACTTGAAGTAAGGTGTCGGCGATGTTAGGGAGGGCAGATTAGGGGTTAATACAATTTATTATAGGGTTATTGAGGTGGGAGTCAGGCGGATTAGGGGTTAATACATTTATTATAGTAGCGGTGAGGTCCGGTCGGCAGATTAGGGGTTAATAATTGTAGGTAGGTGGAGGCGACGTTGGGGGCGACAGATTAGGGGTTAATAAATATAATATAGGGTCGGCGGTGTTAGGGGCAGCAGATTAGGGGTTCATAGGGATAACGTAGGTGGCGGCGGTGTGCGGTCGGCAGATTAGGGGTTAATAATTGTAGGTAGGTGGAGGTGACGTTGGGGGTGGCAGATTAGGGGTTAATAAATATAATATAGGGGTCGGCGGTGTTAGGGGCAGCAGATTAGGGGTTCATAGGGATAACGTAGGTGGCGGCAGTGTGCGGTCGGCAGATTAGGGGTTAAACATTTTAAATAGAGTGGCGGCGATGTGGGGGGGCCTCGGTTTAGGGGTGCATAGGTAGTTTATGGGTGTTAGTGTACTTTAGAGCACAGTAGTTAAGAGCTTTATGAACCGGCGTTAGCCCAGAAAGCTCTTTACTCCTGACTTTTTTCTGAGGCTGGAGTTTTGTCGTTAGATTTCTAACGCTCACTTCAGCCACGACTCTAAATACCAGCGTTAAAAAGATCCCATTGAAAAGATAGGATACGCAATTGGCGTAGGGGGATCTGCGGTATGGAAAAGTCGCGGCTGGAAAGTGAGCGTTAGACCCTTACCTACAAAACTCTAAATACCAGCGGTAGCGCAAAACCAGCGTTAGGAGCCTCTAACGTTGGTTTTGACGGCTAACGCCAAACTCTAAATCTAGGCGTATGCATGCTAACTTCTGGACTTTGGTTATCGTGACTGTTCTTCTGGGCTCACAATTTTAAAAAAATCACCTGCGCACTAATCCTACACTGCACTAGTGAGTTATGAATAAATTGCATTCGAATATATATGTTACATTACAATGTTCTTGACATAGAATAAAATGTTCTATTTATTTTTAATTATTTATATATATAAATATATATATATATATATATATATATATATATAGTTACAAATTATGTTAGAGAGAGACGAACTACAGTAGAGCTATATGAGATACTATGTAAAGATGGGGGATTACAGCACTCTATAGATCTTCATTTTACTTTACTTTGTAGGTGTTTGACTGAAAGCAATTAAGAAACAAACAGACGGATGCACTTAAGATCTGGTCAGCGGCAAATTTATTTACATAGTAACAAACATACTGAAAAGGTATTGCAATTTGTCATGGTATAAGCAATTATATTACTACCACTGCAGTGGGATATTCATATCAAGATATATTGCTAAAACAGCTAGTATAGTTGCAACATTGTATATTGATCCTGTAAATCAACAAAGAAAAAGAGCTAATAATCATGTAGGATTACATTAGATCATATATACGACCTGTATAAAGTGTCCTCCTTATGATTGAAAAAGTAGAAAGGGACAAGATATTTCCAAAGAGTCCGTTTCTGCCTGGGCCCAGGTTTCAGGTGTAAGGAAACTCAAGAATGAAATTTTTCCGGGCTCATTCTTTACTTTGAACATGATCTTTGTCGATAAGATTTTTCATGCTAGAACTCCAAGGTAAATGCGTCCTCTACAACTAGCATGAATAGAAGATACTTTGTTGCAAAATGCCGTTATTATTCACAACTCAGGACAATTGCAGCTTTCCAGGAAACTGCGGTAAACAGTGGTCCGAGTATCTGCTTCAACACATTCTTCCAGACTTCTGTAATATAGCAACATTCCAGGTATCTGTGTTAGTGCTCACCTCCGGCTCCACTTTAGTAGCCGCAAAACAGCGGTAAGTAGCGGTCCGAGTGTCTGCACTCAATACGTTAGTATCCAGGTGTCTGTGTTTGTGCTCACCTCCGGAACCACCTTATATCCGCAAAGACTACAGTGATTAGTTCGGATATGGATACTGAAGCTTCATGCCGAGTCGGGACAGGTGCTTCCGACCTCAAGCTGCTTGCTGTCTCCACTTCAAAGTCAATTCACCTTTGCTTGTAGGGATATTGACTACACCGGGTGACAGATATTTGTCTTCATACCCTTGATCCGAACTTAGGTACACTGCAGATAGGTATCTGTCGTCCAGGCGCGTTTCGCCCCACTACTTACCGCTGTTTTGCGGCTACTAAAGTGGAGCCGGAGGTGAGCACTTACACAGATAACTGGACATTTGCTATATTACAGAAGTCTGGAAGAATGTGTTGAAGCAGATACTCGGACCACTGTTTACCGCAGTTTCCTGGAAAGCTGCAATTGTCCTGAGTTGTGAATAATAACGGCATTTTGCAACAAAGTATCTTCTATTCATGCTAGTTGTAGAGGACGCATTTACCTTGGAGTTCTAGCATGAAAAATCTTATCGACAAAGATCATGTTCAAAGTAAAGAATGAGCCCGGAAAAATTTCATTCTTGAGTTTCCTTACACCTGAAACCTGGGCCCAGGCAGAAACGGACTCTTTGGAAATATCTTGTCCCTTTCTACTTTTTCAATCATAAGGAGGACACTTTATACAGGTCGTATATATGATCTAATGTAATCCTACATGATTATTAGCTCTTTTTCTTTGTTGATTTACAGGATCAATATACAATGTTGCAACTATACTAGCTGTTTTAGCAATATATCTTGATATGAATATCCCACTGCAGTGGTAGTAATTGCTTATACCATGACAAATTGCAATAACTTTTCAGTATGTTTGTTACTATGTAAATTAATTTGCAGCTGACCAGATCTTAAGTGCATCCGTCTGTTTGTTTCTTAATTGCTTTCAGTCAAACACCTACAAAGTAAAGTAAAATGAAGCTCTATAGAGTGCTGTAATCCCCCATCTTTACATAGTATCTCATATAGCTCTACTGTGGTTCATCTCTCTCTAACATAATTTGTAACTATAAATGTTTTTGGGGGTCTGCACCTGATCTAAGAACGGATAACTACCGCTTGGATCCTAAATAAACAACATATAATTACTGTTAAACACCTTGGTCTGTTTAAACAGAAAGGTGTCAGTATTCCTCTCCCAATTCTTGCCTTGTAAATTATATATATATATATATATATATATATATATATATATATATATATATATATATATTTATATATATATATATATATTATATTTGTAAAATATATATATCTATACTTATATGTCAATATGAATATATATATACATATACAGTATATATATATATATATATATATATATATATATATTGGATATGCAGATATATATATATATATATATATATATATATTTAAAAATGCAAAGAACAGTTTCTTCTAAGTGAATAACATTGGAACGTCAAGTATTTTTATTCAAAAGTGTATATCTATGTGTATATCTGTCTATATATGTATATATATATATATATATATATATATATAAATATATGCTTATATGTGTATATATGTATGTATATATATATATATATATTTACACATATAAACACATAAATACACATGTATACACATATATACACATAAATCAGTGTTCTCCACAGAAAATCTTGCCAGCCGGGTGACATTATGAAGTAGCCAGGTGAGGGCAATGTAATATTTTCTAATATTATATTATTTTCAGCCATGTAAAGCACAAATTAATTGCATAATTTAACATAAATGTTTTAATGATAATTTGTGCAATAAAAATTGAACATCTGTAATACTGTCTAATCTTAGCATAATATTGCCTAACATTTTAGCCGGGGGGCCCTGGGGAGTACACTGAATACAGTAATGAAATAAAATAGAAGAAAGCGCTCGAGAAAAAGAACAATCCTGCTAAACCTCAGTTAAACCCCTCGAGTTCTAACTATTAACCACAATGTACAAAGCAGAGGTAGCCCTAGAAAGCACTGATAAATAACTATATATGTAGCGGTGTAAATATACAAAGTATCAAATCAAATAACTAAAAAAACAACAGTACTTAAAACATTTAATATAAAACAAGTATAAAACAAACAATACTCGAGTAGATACAATAAAATAGAAATGTGACATCTCCCTGAGATAAAAAAATCAGTCAGTGCATAATTCCCAAATCGAGGAATAAGCCTGGACACGCTTAAGTGTTTATGCAATGGCCTTCTGATAAGCGTGATATTAAACACCACCAGATACCACCAATTAGCAAGACGGAGTAGCACCAATAGCTCAGGGTGTAGAGACAGTTATTGAAAGTTCACGGTCAAGACCATATAAGTATGGTACCTTATACTTCTGAAAGTAGATGTGTAAGATTGCAGCTCGCAGTGTGGATCCCCTCAGGGGCTCTGTCCATGTCCAGGAGTAAAGCTTGCTACGACAACTGTGTATACGATCACGTGACTCCTATTACGTCACATCAGTTGCAAAAGCCGAATATTCTCTGGTATACAGTATTCTGTAGCGCTACAGATTGATGAATCAGGTAGACCTCTGTTACAGAGGATCGACAGTCTCTTGTAGTTATGATTCACCAGGAAACAAACAAATCGGCTCCCTCCGTTTATAACAGAGATCTCTCCGGATGGATAGGTACAAATCAGTTTAATCAAAGTAATGCAGTGACATGAAAGTTCCTAGTTAATTTTGTCCATCTACATGTTTCGTCCCAGACTGGGCTTTCTCAAGACTTATACTGATCTATGTTTGAATATCCAGTTAAATAGACCTCACTTAGATCTTATTGGTGGTTTGATTTCAGTGCTTAAGGTGGGATTTTCAAATCACTGCAAGGATAAAATTAAAGTGGAAATTTGCTAATACAACAATACAATGTTTATATTTATACATCGGTATATGTTCTAATCATAACTCTCACATAAATAAACTCCTTTACACAAGATCTTATTTTTGACATAAACTTTTAACATTAGTGATGTGATTTTCAGATTTCATGAACATATAGGGGAAGCAGTATAGCAATAGTTGAACCAAGCAGATTAATTTCTAAATGACGAGAATATAGAAAGTATATTTATATACTAGTACAGTAACTTAAGAAAAAGAGTATGCAATAAGAAACCCAAGTCGCTATATTACAGATCTCCAATTCTTTTATAACCTTATGTTTTGATATTCATAAAAATGGTGAAATATTTAACTCTGAGTTTAATCCTAAAGGATCCAAAGTACCCATTTGGCAAATGAGTTTGGCTTCCATTTTGAGGTGGCATTGTTCCATGTTACCCCCTCTCCAATTAGGTACTAGTCTCATAACACCCCAAAATGTAAAATCCTTTACATTATTGGTGTGTACTTCTCTAAAATGAGTATATAGGTGAGTATCCAGATTACCCCTGTCAATACAAGAGAGGTGCTCCCTGATCCTTTCTCTCAAGGTCCTTGTGGTTTCTCCCATGTAAAAAAATTTGCAAGAACATTCAACAATATATATTACGTACATATCCTGGCATCTAGTTGTTTCTTTAACACTTAATTTGAATTTATTAGTAGGTGATTCTAGGTGATTTATTTTCAATATTATGTTTTTTTGTCTGTTTCATTTCACTCTGAGCTAGTATGTTTTTAATATTTGTTGCTCTTTTATAAATTATATTAGGGCTTTCTGGTATTTGCTCCCCTATCACTGGGTCAGTTTGAATGAGGTGCACGTGTTTTTTGAAAACTCTTGTGATTATGGCATTATCCGTGTTAAAATCAGTAACAAATGGAACATCTAGTTTAGGACTATTTTTCAATATTTTTTTGTTTTTATTTCTCTCATTATAGATCAAGAGACTTTTTCTGTCTATTTTGTCCACTTCTGCTTTTGCTTGTGACATAATGTCTAGTTTATAGCCTCTATATATCTCTGTAAACCTTTTTTCAAGAAGTTCTATTTGTTTCTCATAATCCGTAATGTTTGAACAATTTCTTTTTTTTTGTATCTACTGGCCTTTGGGTATGTTGTCTTTCCAAGATCCTAAATGACAACTTCTATAATGTATGAAGTTATTTGCATGCACCTCTTTAAAGTGGGTTGAAATAACTATTTGTTCTTCAATAATATCTATTTCCAAGTCAAGGAATGTAATGTGGTTGGGGCTGAATTGATGTGTAAAACATAAACCTTAATTTTTATTATTATTATTATTATTCATATCCACAAACAATTTATCCAGCTCTACTATTTCTCCCTGCCATATGAATATCAAATAATCTATGTATCTTTTATATAGCACGAGATTCGCACCCAGCTCTTCCCTCTGAAAAAATTCTTCCTCCCAAAGGCCCATGGAGAGGTTGGCATAGCTAGGTGTGAATCTCGTGCCCATAGCTGCCCCCTTCTTCTGTAAGAAGAAATTCCCATTAAAGGAAAAATAATTTTGATAAAGGATGAATTTTATACCTTCAAGAATAAAATCCTTTTGCGCTTCTCTAAGGGTAGAATCTCTATTAAGGTATGTTTTAACTACCTGTATACCCAATTCATGGTCAATACTAGTGTATAGCAACGATACGTTGCATGTAACTAATGTATATTTACTTTTCCATTCTAGCTGCTCTAGACTTCTCAAGATGTCAGCAGTATCTTTGAGATAGGAAGGGATTTGTTTTTTCCTTGAAGAAAACCATCTATGTACTGAGAAAGATTAGTTGTGAGAGAATCGATATCCAAAATAATCGGTCTTCCTGGCGGGTTAGTAGGATGTTTATGAATTTTGGGTAACAAGTAAAAAATCAGAATTTTTGGAAATTTTGGATTAAGAAAATTATATTCTCTTGTATTCAGAATATCTTTAGACTTAGCCTCGTCTAATAACTTGAGTAATCTTAGTGAAAAATTTTGTGTCGGATCTAATGATAATTTTTGATATGTCTCCATGTCTCCTAATAGTCTCTCTGCTTCTAATATATAATTTAATCTATCCATCACTCCCCTTTATCTCCTGGTTTTACAATAAATTCTTTATTATTTCTTTAAGAACTGATCGGTTAGATTACGAGTCTTGCATTAGCCTTAAAACGCAGCGTTGAGAGGTCCCAACGCTGCTTTTTAATGCCTGCTGGTATTACGAGTCAGACAGGTACAGCTGTACCGCTCACTTTTCTTCCACGACTCGAGCTTACCGCAAATCCCCTTATGTCAATTGCGTATCCTATCTTTTTAATGAGATTTGCCTAACGCCGGTATTCAGAGTCTTGGAAGTAGTGAGCGGTAGACCCTCTCCTGTCAAGACTCCTACCGCATTTAAAAGTCAGTAGTTAAGAGGGTACACTAACACCCATAAACTACCTATTAACCCCTAAACCGAGCCCCCCCCACATCGCAAACACTTCAATAAAATTTTTAACCCCTAATCTGCCGACCGGACATCGCCGCCACTGTAATAAATATATTAACCCCTAAACCACCGCACTCCTGCCTCGCAAACACTAGTTAAATTTTATTAACCCCTAATCTGCTGTCCCTAACATCGCCGACACCTATCTACATTTATTAACCCCTAATCTGCCGCCCCCAAAGTTGCCGCTACTATATTAAATTTATTAATCCCTAAACCTAAGTCTAACCCTAAATCTAATCCCCCCAACTTAAATATAATTTAAATAAAACTAAATACATTTACTAAAATTAAATAAATTAATCCTATTTAAAACTAAATACTTACTGATAAAATAGACCTTAATATAGCTACAATATAACTAATAGTTACATTGTAGCTAGCTTAGGATTTATATTTATTTTACAGGCAACTTTGTATTTATTTTAACTAGGTAGAATAGTTATTAAATAGTTATTAACTATTTAATAGCTACCTAGTTAAAATAAGTACAAATTTACCTGTAAAATAAATCCTAACCTAAATTACAATTACACCTAACACTACACTATCATTAAATTAATTACATAAACTAACTACAATTAACTACAATTAAATTAAATAAACTAAAGTACAAAAACAAACAAACACTAAATTACAGAAAATAAAAAAATAATTACATTTTTTTAAACTAATTACACCTACTCTAATCCCCCTAATAAAATAAAAAAGCCCCCCAAAATAATAAAATTCCCTACCCTATACTAAATTACAAATAGCCGTTAAAAGTAGCGGGTCCATCTTCAATCCAGCCGACGCGGAGCATCCTCTTCAAACGAAGTCCAGGCGAATAATGAAGGTTCCTTTAAATGACGTCATCCAAGATGGAGTCCCTTGAATTAAGGTAGGAAAAATCATATTGGCTGATCCAATCAGCCAATAGGATTGAGCTCGCATTCTATTAGCTGATTGGATCAGCCAATAGAATGCAAGCTCAATCCTATTGGCTGATTGGATCAGCCAATAGGATTTTTCCTACCTGAATTCCGATTGGCTGATAGAATCCTATCAGCCAATCGGAATTCAAGGGATGCCATCTTGGATGACGTCATTTAAAGGAACCTTCATTCTTCGCTTCGACTTCATTTGAAGAGGATGCTCCGTGTCGGCTGGATGAAGATGGACTCGCTCCGCTCCGGATGGATGAAGATAGAACATGCCGTCTGGATGAAGATTTCTCCCTGTCTGGAGGTCCTCTTCTGCCCGGATTGGATGAAGACTTCTGCCCCTCTGGAGGTCCACTTGTGCCCGGCTGGGTTAAGATGTCTCAAGGTAGGGTGATCTTCAAGGCGGTAGTGTTAGGTTTTTTAAGGGGAGATTGGGTGGGTTTTAGAGTAGGTTTGGGTGTGTGGGTGGTGGGTTTAAATGTTGGGGGTATTGTATTTTTTTTTACAGGTAAAAGAGCTGATTACTTTGGGGCAATGCCCCGCAAAAGGCCCTTTTAAGGGCTATTTGTAATTTAGTATAGGGTAGGGAATTTGATTATTTTGGGGGACTTTTTTATTTTATTAGGGGGATTAGATTAGGTGTAATTAGTTTTAAAAAATTGTAATTATTTTTTTATTTTCTATAGTTTAGTGTTTGTTGTTTTTCGTACTTTAGTTTATTTAATTTAATTGTAGTTAATTGTAGTTAGTTTATGTAATTCATTTAATGATAGTGATGTGTTAGGTGTAATTGTAATTTAGGTTAGGATTTATTTTACAGGTAAATTTGTAATTATTTTAACTAGGTAGCTATTAAATAGTTAATAACTATTTAATAACTATTCTACCTAGTTAAAATAAATACAAAGTTGCCTGTAAAATAAATATAAATCCTAAGCTAGCTACAATGTAACTATAAGTTATATTGTAGCTAGCTTAGGGTTTATTTTATAGGTAAGTATTTAGTTTTAAATAGGAATAATTTATTTAATTGTAGTTATTTTATTTAGATTTATTTAAATTATATTTAAGTTAGGGGGGTTTTAGGGTTAGACTTAGGTTTAGGGGTTAACAACTTTATTATAGTGGCGGCGATGGCAGATTAGGGGTTAATAAGTGTAGGTAGGTTGCAGCGACGTTGGGGGGGGGCAGATTAGGGGTTAATAATATAATGCAGGTGTCGACGATGTCAGGGACGGCAGATTAGGGGTTAATAAGTGTAAGATTAGGGGTGTTTAGACTCGGGGTTCATGTTAGGGTGTTAGGTGTAGACATAAAATTAATTTCCCCATAGTGCGGAATCAATGGGGCTGCGTTAGGAGCTGAACGCTGCTTTTTTGCAGATGTTAGGTTTTTTTCAGCCGGCTCAGCCCCATTGTTTCCTATGGGGAAATTGTGCACGAGCACAATTAGACAGCTTACCGCTACCGTAAGCAATGCTGGTATTGAGGTGAGATGTGGAGCTAAATTTTGCTCTATGCTCACCTTTTTGTGGCTAACGCCGGGTTTCAAAAAACCTGTAATATCAGCGTTGTCTTAAGGGAGCGTTGAAAAAAAAAGGCTCATTAGCAACGCACCCCTGTTACCGCAAAACTTGTAATCTCGGTGGATCTTTCTTTATATGTCAAATTTTTGGTAATATTTATTTTTATTTTTACATTTTTGATGTCTCTTTGAACTAATTTTTCAAAAAGTTCAAGATTCCTAGCTTTTTCATTTTTTGAATAATAATTATCTCTCACACCTCATTCAAAACGACCCAGTGATAGGGGAGCAAATACCAGAATGCGCAGTAGAGACTGCACGTGACAAACATACCTGGCCGTTTGGATTCTGACACTCAGCACTCAGCACAGAGCAAGGCTGAAGCGGAGTGTCAGGGGGCGGGGCTGACAGGAGCGTTGTGATGGGGATGCGGCCGGATGTGACAAGGGGCATGGTCGGGTGGGTGTCGCCGCTATGGGGCGTGGCCGGGTGGGGTGCCGCGATGGGGGCATGGCCAGAGAGGCAAAGGGTTTGAAAGACAGAGCCAGAGAGGGGCTGAGAAGGGCCAAAGAGGGGGGGAGAGAGCCAAATAGAGGGTGGGAGATAGCCAAATAGAGGGGGGGGGAGCCAAATAGAGGGGGGAGAGAGCCAAAGGGGGGAGAGAGAGACAAAGAGGGGGAAGAGAGAGAGCAAAAGAAGAAAGAGAGGCAAAGAGGAGAGAGCAAAAGAGGAAAGAGAGCCAAAGAGGATAGAGAGCAAAAGAGGGGAGAGAGCCAAAGAGGGGGGAGAGAAAGCCAAAGAGGGGGGAGAGAGAGCCAAATAGGGGGGGAGAGAGCCAAAGAGGGGGGAGAGAACAAAAGAGGGGGCAGAGAGAGCAAAAGAAAGGGGGGAGAGAGCAAAAGAGGGGAGAGAGAGCGCAAAGAGAGGGGGAGAGAGCACAAAAGAGAGGGGGGAGAGAAAGCAAAAGAGAGGGGGGAGAGGTAGCAAAAGAGAGGGGGGAGAGAGAGCAAAAGAGAGGGGGGGAGAGAGCAAGGGGTGGGACCGCTGTACTGCAGAACATGGCCTGTGTACACAGGCTTTAGTACTAGTATAATTTATAAAAGAGCAAGAAATACTAAAAACATATTAGCTCCGAGTGAAATGAAACAAAAAAAACATAATATTGAAACCAATTTAGAAGGTAACCTCCTAAAATGAATTCTTCCTATGTTTTGGATTTAGATCTTGTAAACATAGCAATAAAATTAAAAGTATCGAATCACCTACTAATAAGTAGTGATGTCGCGAACCGCGCAAACCGCCATTGAATTCAATAGGCAGACGAACTTTAAAACCTACAAGGACTCTTTCTGGCAACAATAGTGATGGAAAAGTTGTTTCAAGGGTACTAACACCTGGACTGTCGCATGCTGGAGGGGGATCCCTGGCAAAACTCCCATGGAAAATTACATAGTTTATGCAGAGTCTGCTTTTAAGCCATAATGGGTCTAAATCAACTAACATTCCCAAAGTGGCTGTCTCAAAACATCCCGGACAGAAGATAGATTGATAGATAGGATAGATAGATATACATAGATTGATAGTTAGATAGAATCGATAGAAGAGAAATAGATAGATTTGTTAGATATATAATTACCCTAATAAATTCTAATAATCAAACATGCGTTCTTGGACCAAACTAGCTTGTGTTAATAGTACTTTTCTTAGTACTTTAATCCCTGTTTCCCCCCCCCTATCGGTGGTGTTCTATATGGCCTGCCAGATTACCCTGAAAAATTATAATAATAAGACATGTGGTCTGCTACCTATTTTAACTAGGTTGTGTTTTAAGTACTACCATTCTTAGCACTTTAATCTCTGTAACTCCCCCTATTTGGTGAGGTCTATACGGCCTGGATGATTACCCATACAAAATATAATAATAAGACATCTGCTCTTGGTCTGCGACCCATGGTAACTATGTTGTGTTAATTAGTAATGTCCTTCGCATTTTAATAGCTGTTACTCATACTCACCCTATTGGTGGAGATCTATATGGCCTGCATGATTACCCTTACAAAATATAACAACCAATCATATGCTCTGGGACCCATGGTAAGTAGGTTGTGTTAAGTAGTACTGTTCTTTGCAGTTTCATACCTGTTACAACACCAAATGGTGGCAGGTCTATCTGGCCTTCATGATTAGCTGCATCCAAACCCAAAAAAAAGCAGAGTGGTCTTAGACTAACACCCATGGCTAACTCGGTTGTTTCAATTAGTACTATTCTTAGCACTTTCATCCCTGTTACGGGTGGTCTACATGGCCATCATGATTAGCCGAACAAAATACTACAATCCAACCTTTGCTCAGTCTTCATAGGCCCTTCATTGTCTGTATTTTGATAGTACAGTTCTTATTATTTTTATAGCTGATACAACACCGAATGGTGGCAGCTCTATATGGCCTGCATGATTAGCCACACCCAATACAAAAATAAATCCAAGCGGTCTTGGATTAACACCCATGGCTAACTCTGTTGTTTCAAGTAGTACTATTCTTAGCACTTTCATCTCATCATCCCTGTTACTTCCAGGACTCTCGGTGGTGGTGGTCTACATGGCCATCATGATTAGCCTAACCAAATACTACAATCCAACCTTGGCTCAGTCTTCCTAAGGCCCTTCATTGGCTGTATTTTGGTAGTACTGTTCTTATTAGTTTAATAGCTGATACGACACCGAATGTTGGCAGCTCTATATGGCCTGCATGAATAGCCGCACCCAAAGCCAAAAAAAAGCCAAGCGGTTTTGCACTAACACCCATGGCTAACTCTGTTGTTTCAAGTTCTACTATTCTTAGCTCTTTCATCTCATCCCTGTTACTTCCATGACTCTCGGTGGTGGTGGTCTACATGGCCATCATGATTAGCCTAACCAAATACTACAATCCAACCTTGGCTCAGTCTTCCTAAGGCCCTTCATTGGCTGTATTTTGGTAGTACTGTCATCCTTTTGAATAATAGATTACAGGAAAGGCATTGATTTTAGAATCCCAGAGATCATTTATATGACCCGGGAAATCGAAAAAAACATTCATTAGATAGCCGTTGCACTTATTTATCCTCAGGCCTTTTTAATACGAGGGTCCCGGAGCCTCAAACGAAACAACAGCATGAAAGAGTACATATGGCATCCTTGTGACTAATAGATTACAGGAAAGGCATTGATTTTAGAAACCCAGAGATAATTTGTTGCAACCGGGAAATCTAAAAAAAAATGGATTAGACACCCAGGACACTTATTTATCCTTAGGCCTTAGTAGCAGAGGCTCCAGGAACCTCAACAAAACCAGCAGGAGTAAAGAGGACATATGGCATCCTTTAGAAAAATAGATTTCTGGAAAGGCATTGATTTTAGAAACACAGAGATCATTAGTTGCAACCGTGAAATCTCAAAAAACTTAGATTATACACCAAGTACACTTATTTATCCTTAGGCCTTTTTAGCAGAGGCTCCAGGATCCTCCACAAAACCAGCAGCGTGAAAGAGGACATATGGCATCCTTTAGAAAATTAGATTACAGGAAAGGCATTGATTTTAGAAACACAGAGATCATTAGTTGCAACCGTGAAATCTAAAAAAAACATAGATTATACACCCAGTACACTTCTTTATCCTTAGGCCTTTTTAGAAGAGTCTCCCGGAGCCTCAACAGAAACAACAGCATGAAAGAGGACATATGGCATCCTTGTGACTAATAGATTACAGGAAAGGCATTGATTTTAGAAACCCAGAGAAATCTAAACCGGGAAATCTAAAAAAAATGGATTAGACACCCAGTACACTTATTTATCCTTAGGCCTTATTAGCAGAGGATCCAGGACCCTCAACAAAACCAGCAGCAGTAAAGAGGACATATGGCATCCTTTAGAAAAATAGATTTCTGGAAAGGCATTGATTTTAGAAACACAGAGATCATTAGTTGCAACCTTGAAATCTCAAAAAACTTCGATTATACACCAAGTACACTTATTTATCCTTAGGCCTTTTTAGCAGAGGCTCCAGGACCCTCCACAAAACCAGCAGCATGAAAGAGGACATATGGCATCCTTTAGAAAATTAGATTACAGGAAAGGCATTGATTTTAGAAACATAGACATCAGTTATATGACCCGGGAAATAGAAAAAAACATTGATTGGACACCCAGTACACTTCTTTATCCTTAGGCCTTTTTATAAGAGTGTCCCGGAGCCTCAACAGAAACAACAGCATGAAAGAGGACATATGGCATCCTTTTGAAAAATAGATTACAGGAAAGGCATTGATTTTAGAAAGACAGAAAAAATTTGTTACAACCGGGAAATCTAAAAAAACATTGAATAGACACCCAGTACACTTCTTTATCCTTTGGCCTTTTTAGCAGAGGCTCCAGGACACTCAACAAAACCAGCAGTAGGAAAGAGGACATATGGCATCCTTTGTGAAAAAAAGATTATAGGAAAGGCATTGATTTTAGAAACCCGGGGATAATTTGTTGCAACCGTGAATTTGAATAAAAAAAATGATTGGATGGACAACCAGTACACCTCTTTCTCCTTAGGCCTTTTTATAAGAGGGTCCTGGACCCTAAAAAAAACACCAGCAGGAAAGAGGAAGTATGGCATCCTTTTGAACAATAGAGTACAGGTACAGCATTGATTTTACAAAACCAGAGATAAGTTTGGTCAAATGTGAAATAGAAAAGAAAAATGAGTGGACACCCAGTACACCTCTTTCTCCTTAGGCCTTTTTATAAGAGTGTCCAGGACCCTCAAACAAAATACCAGCAGGAAAGAGAACATATGGCATACTTTGTAACAATAGAGTACTGGTACGTCATTGATTTGTGAAACCCACAGATAATTGTTTGCAAAAGTGAAATAGCCCCAAAAACCATGCTTGGACTCCCACTCCAGGTCGTTCTCCTTCAGCTTTTTTATAAGAGGGTCCAGCACCCTCAACAGAAACAACTGCAGGAAACACCACCACATATGCCATCCTTTTGCACAAGCGAGTACAGGTATGGCATCCATTTTAGAAACCCAAAGATAATTGAGAGGAACCAGGAACATTTTTCTAAAAACTGGATGGGGCACCCATAACTACAGGTTATTCTCCTTCAGCCTTTTTATATCATGGGCCACGACCCGCAACAGGCACAACAGCATGAAACACCACATATGCCACCCTTTTGTACAATAGAGTACAGGTATGGAATAGATGGAACACGGAGATAATTTAGAGAAACCAAGAGACGGATAAAGATGCTTGGTCGGTCCTACTCTTTCAAATTTGTGGCATTTTGCGTTTAATTTAATGGTCCACCGGATATGAGTGGTGTGTTAAGTTGTACAATTCGTAACAGTTTAATCACTAGTGTTATGTGCCTTATTTTTTTTATTTGAGTTTTGTACCCACAGAGCTGCAGCAGAGGCCAGAAAAATTAGGAATAAACAAATGACTGAAAAATTGGGGTATTGTTGTAGCAACTGCTGTAGCAGCGGCCAGAAAAATCGATGTTTGTAAAACATTTATAAAGTGCCCTAAAAGCTTGTGGCTTGAACACTAGTTGTTGGCGGATAAGTCAAGCAAGTCCTCCGGCTTTATAACCAAAAAAAAAAGGCCAGCCTGTGTACCAGTTGTAGCCCAAGCCAGCTCATCTCATCATCAGTAGTTTTTTATTCAAATGTATGGCCCAATGTCAGTCCCTTCGGGATCCAACCCTCATTCATTTTTATAAAAGTGAGATAGTCAAGGCTTTTTTGACCTAGGCGACTTCTCTTCTCAGTGACAAAACCTCCTGCTGCACTAAAAGTCCTTTCGGACAGGACACTTGAAGCGGGGCAGGCCAGAAGTTCCATTGCAAATTGGGATAGCTCAGGCCACAAGTCCAGCCTGCACACCCAGTAGTCAAGGGGTCCATCACTCCTGAGAGTGTCGAGATCCGCAGTTAAAGCTAGGTAGTCTGCTACCTGTCGGTTGAGTCTTTCTCTAAGGCTGGATCCCGAAAGGCTCTGATGGTGCATCAACAAGATGTCAGGAAAGCGCCCGGTCCTTGCCGCTGTGGTCGTGGGAGGAGGAGGATTAATTTCATCTCTTCCCCTGTTACATTCCCGTGGTACTGTGATATCACCCATATACGCTGTGTAAAGCATAGTTTTTAATTTATTATGAAAATGCTCCATCCTTTCCGACTTGCGGGAATTTGGTAACATTTCAGGCACTTTATGCTTATACTGGGGGTTGAGGAGCGTGGACACCCAGTACAGGTCGTTCTCCTTCAGCTTTTTTATACGAGGGTCCCTCAACAGGCACGACAGCATGAAAGAACCCATTTGAACAAGGTTGGATGCTGAGCTAATCATGTCGCGTTCCTCCTCCTCACTGATCTCACTGTTGGTATCTTCTTCCCCCCAGCCACGTACAACACCACGGGTACCAGAGAGGTGACAACAACGAGCACCCTGGGATGACTGTTGTGCTCGGTCTTCTTCCTCCTCATCCTCTCCAAAGCCACATTCCTCCTCTGACTCCTCTTCCTCACAATCCTCTTCCTGCATTGCCGCAGGTCCAGCAAGCAATGCTGATTCGGCTGTTTGCGGGGGGTGATGGACACCACAACTCTCCCGCTTCCTCTTCACGCTCATCTACTGCCTGATCCAGCACTCTTCGCAGGGCACACTCCAGGAAGAAAACAAATGGTATGATGTTGCTGATGGTGCCTTCGGTGTGACTGACAAGGTTTGTCACCTCCTCAAAAGGACGCATGAGCCTACAGGCATTGCGCATGAGCGTCCAGTAATTTGGCAAAAATATCCCCAGCTCCCCAGAGGCTGTCCTAGCACCCTGGTCATACAAATACTCATTAACAGCTTTTTCTTGTTGGAGCAGGCGGTCAAACATTAGGAGTGTTGAATTCCACCGTGTCAGGCTGTCGCAAATCAAGCGCCTCACTGGCAGGTTGTTTCGACGCTGGATATCAGACAAGTGCGCCATGGCCGTGTAGGAACGCCTGAAATGGCCACACACCTTCCTGGCCTGCTTCAGGACGTCCTGTAAGCCTGGGTACTTATGGACAAATCGTTGTACAATTAGATTACACACATGTGCCATGCACGGCACATGTGTCAACTTGCCCAATTTCAATGCCGCCACCAAATTACTTCCATCGTCAGAAACAACCTTGCCAATCTCCAGTTGGTGCGGAGTCAGCCACTGATCAGGAGTGCTGGTGCGGTGTGACTCTCCGCTTTCAGGCAAGTCAACCCCAAGACGGCGTGACACTGCCATACCCGGGATGTAGCATAGTACCTGGGGAGCTGGGGGGGTGCCATAGATGTGGAGCAAGACGCAGAATTTGAAGAGGACTCAGCCGAGGAAGAGGTTATGGAAGAGGATGGAGTAGGAAGAGTAGAGGAGGTAGCAGCAGGCCTGCCTGCAAGTCATGGCGGTGTCACCAACTCTTCTGCAGAGCCACGCATTCCATGCTTGTCAGAAGTCAGCAGGTTTACCCAATGCGCAGTGTAGGTGATATACATGCCCTGACCATGCTTTGCAGACCAGCTATCCGTGGTCATATGGACCCTTGCCCCAACGCTGTGTGCCAGACATGCCATAACTTCCTTTCTCACAACAGAGTACAGGTTTGGGATTGCCTTTTGTGAAAAGAAATTTCTGCCAGGTACCTTCCACTGCAGTGTCCCAATAGATACAAATTTTTTGAAATCATCAGACTCCACCAGCTTGTATGGTAAAAGCTGGCGGGCTAAGAGTTCAGACAAGCCAGCTGTCAGATGCCGGGCAAGGGGGTTACTTTGAGAAATTGGCTTCTTACGCTCAAACATGTCCTTGACAGACACCTGACTGTGGGCAGATGACCAGGAACTGCTACGTAAGAGAGACTGAGTGGAGGATGGTTGAGAGGGGGCAAGTAGGACAGCACTGGTTGACGTGGCTGAAGATGCTGGAGCAGGAGGAGGAGGGCGGCTTTCACTTTGTGTGCTGCTTCTACTCATGTGTTCTTCCCATCGGCCTTTGTGATGGGAGACCATGTGCATTCGCAAAGCAGTTGTACCTAGGTGGCTGTTGGACTTCCCACGACTCAGTTTCTTTTGGCACAGGTTGCAAAGGGCATTGCTGTTGTCAGAGGCAGACACACAAAAAAAATGCCACACTGCTGAGCTCTGCGATGACGGCATTCTGGTGGTGGCAACAGCATGCGTTGATGGGCGTCGGCGTGCTTTCTGGCTGACCCCTGGTGATGATGCATGCTGTCTGACTGTGCCACTAACTCCTTGAGACGACCTCCCCGTGCTTCCAAATCATCTCCTCCTCCTCTCTGTCTCCCCATCTGAGCTTTCCCCCTCTTCTTCTTCTCTTTTAGCAGGGACCCACGTGACATCCACCGACACATCATCATCAACCGCTTCACTTGTATCTGAAACATCAAGAAAGGAAGCAGCAGCGGGTACAACATCATCATCATCATCATCACAACGTACCTCCATGTCGGTAATGCTGCCTGACTGAGACTGATCACTATTATATACATCCTCTGTCAATGATGGTTGCGCATCACTCATTTCTTCCAAATGATGTGTCAATAACTCCTGTGACAGATCAAGTGAAGCGGCTGTGGTGCTAGTGTTGGTGGTGGCGACAGACGGGGGAGTGGCACTGGTCACTTGAGACCTGCCCAAAGCACAGCTGGACTTAGATGGTGCGTCAAGGTTAGGAGGACTAGCAGCGGAAGCTGAAGAAGATTGGGTTTCCTGTGTTAGCCATTCAACTAGGTCCTCCTCAGAAGTTTTTGTGTCCACCCTGGCACCTGGCGTCTGAACAATGTGCATATTTGTAGGGTCTAAAGGAATCACAGCACCACGACCACGACCACGGAACCTGCGGGGTGGCCTACTATTACACCAATTGAGTGGTGGCACTGTGAAAGTGGGCACAGTATATGCTGTGAGACTGACAACAACAAAAAAGACAGATGTTTTAAAAATCACAAATTGTTAATTTTTTAAAATATTACAACTTACAAGTACTGTGGCAACAAATATGATTGTTTGGCACTATTTGGCAAATGGGCCTGTCTGGCACACACGCTGGGAGAAAGGAAACTGCAATTCAATGGCACTAGGAGACTGAAGAATCACAGTCAAAACAGTTATGATTAACAAAAATTCCAATCCTGTTACAATAAATATGAGTGGTGGCACTAATTGGCTAGTTGGGACTGGCACACAGGGAGGCAGGAGGAAAATGCAATTCAAGGGCACTAGTAGACTGCAGATTGACAGTAAAAACAGTGATGATTGACAAATTTTGCAATACTGTTAAAAGAAATATGATTGCTGGCACTAATTGGATAGTTGGGCCTGGCACACAGGCTGGCAGGCAGTAGAAAAGTGCAATTCAATGGCACAAGCAAACTGAGGATTAAGATCAACAATCAAATTTTTTTTAATTTTAATTAGTAACTATACTGTGACAACAATTATGATTGGTGTAAATAGTTGGCAAGACGGCCTGGCACAAAAGGATGGCAGGCAGGAGGTAGATGCAATTCAAGGACACTAGGAGACTGATTACTGACAGTCAAAACAGTGATGATTGACAATTTTTGCAAAACTGTTAAAAGAAATATGATTGCTGGCAACAATTGGCTAGGTGGGCCTGGCTCACAACAGGCTGCAAGGCAGCAGGAAAGTGCTATTCAATGGCACCAGCAAACTAAGGATTCTCAACAACTATTACCAACAATTTTAATTTTTAATTATTAAGAATACTGTCACAACAACTATGATTGGTGTAAATATTTTTCAAGTAAGCCTGGCACACAGGCTTGGAAGGCAGTAGAAAAGTGCAATTCTAGGGCACGAGCAAACTGAGGATTAAGATTATCAACAATCAAGAATTTTTAAATTGAAATTAGTAACTATACTGTGACCAAAAATTAGGATTGTTGTAAATAGTTGGCAAGACGGCCTGGCACAAAAGGATGGCAGGCAGGAGGTAGATGCAATTCAAGGATACTAGGAGACTGATTACTGACAGTCAAAACAGTGATGATTGACAATTTTTGCAATACTGTTAAAAGAAATATGATTGATGGCAACAAATGGCTAGGTGGGCCTGGCTCACAGCAGGCTGCAAGGCAGGAAGAAAGTGCTATTCAATGGCACCAGCAAACTGAGGATTCAAATCACAACAACTATTACCACAAATTTTATTTTTTTATTATTAGAATACTGTCACAACAAATATGATTGGTGTAAATATTTTTTAAGTAGGCCAGGCTTGGAAGGCTATAGAAAAGTGCAATTCTAGGGCACGAGCAAACTGAGGATTAAGATCATCAACAATCAAGATTTTTTAATTTTAATTATTAACTATACTGTGACAAAAAATTAGGATTGGTGTAAATAGTAGGCAAGACGGCCTGGCACAAAAGGATGGCAGGCAGGAGGTAGATGCAATTCAAGGACACTAGGAGACTGATTACTGACAGTCTAAACAGTGATGACTGACAATTTTTGCAATACTGTTAACAGAAATATGATTGCTGACAACAATTGGCTAGGTGGGCCTGGCTCACAGCAGGCTGCAAGGCAGGAGGAAAGTGCTATTCAATGGCACCAGCAAACTGAGGATTCAAATCACAGCAACTATTACCAAAAATTTTAATTTTTAATTATTAGAATACTGTCACAACAAATATGATTGGTGTAAATATTTTTCAAGTAGGCCTGGCACACAGTCTTGGAAGGCTGTAGAAAAGTGCAATTCTAGGGCACGAGCAAACTGAGGATTAAGATCATCAACAATCAAGATTTTTTTAATTTTAATTATTAACTATACTGTGACAAAAAATTAGGATTGGTGTAAATAGTTGGCAAGACGGCCTGGCACAAAAGGATGGCAGGCAGGAGGTAGATGCAATTCAAGGACACTAGGAGACTGATTACTGACAGTCTAAACAGTGATGATTGACAATTTTTGCAATACTGTTAACAGAAATATGATTGCTGACAACAATTGGCTAGGTGGGCCTGGCTCACAGCAGGCTGCAAGGCAGGAGGAAAGTGCTATTCAATGGCACAAGCAAACTGAGGATTCAAATCACAGCAACTATTAACAAAAATTTTAATTTTTAATTATTAGAATACTGTCACAACAAATATGATTGGTGTAAATATTTTAAGTAGGCCTGGCACACAGTCTTGGAAGGCTGTAGAAAAGTGCAATTCTAGGGCATGAACAAACTGAGGATTAAGATCATCAACAATCAAGATTTTTGTAATTTTAATTATTAACTATACTGTGACAAAAAATTAGGATTGGTGTAAATAGTTGGCAAGACGGCCTGGCACAAAAGGATGGCAGGCAGGAGGTAGATGCAATTCAAGGACACTAGGAGACTGATTACTGACAGTCTAAACAGTGATGACTGACAATTTTTGCAATACTGTTAACAGAAATATGATTGCTGACAACAATTGGCTAGGTGGGCCTGGCTCACAGCAGGCTGCAAGGCAGGAGGAAAGTGCTATTCAATGGCACCAGCAAACTGAGGATTCAAATCACAGCAACTATTACCAAAAATTTTAATTTTTAATTATTAGAATACTGTCACAACAAATATGATTGGTGTAAATATTTTTCAAGTAGGCCTGGCACACAGTCTTGGAAGGCTGTAGAAAAGTGCAATTCTAGGGCACGAGCAAACTGAGGATTAAGATCATCAACAATCAAGATTTTTTTTAATTGTAATTAGTAACTATACTGTGACAAAAAATTAGGATTGGTGTAAATAGTTGGCAAGACGGCCTGGCACAAAAGGATGGCAGGCAGGAGGTAGATGCAATTCAAGGACACTAGGAGACTGATTACTGACAGTCTAAACAGTGATGATTGACAATTTTTGCAATACTGTTAACAGAAATATGATTGCTGACAACAATTGGCTAGGTGGGCCTGGCTCACAGCAGGCTGCAAGGCAGGAGGAAAGTGCTATTCAATGGCACAAGCAAACTGAGGATTCAAATCACAGCAACTATTAACAAAAATTTTAATTTTTAATTATTAGAATACTGTCACAACAAATATGATTGGTGTAAATATTTTTAAGTAGGCCTGGCACACAGGCTTGGAAGGCTGTAGAAAAGTGCAATTCTAGGGCACGAGCAAACTGAGGATTAAGATCATCAACAATCAAGATTTTTTTTAATTGTAATTAGTAACTATACTGTGACAAAAAATTAGGATTGGTGTAAATAGTTGGCAAGACGGCCTGGCACAAAAGGATGGCAGGCAGGAGGTAGATGCAATTCAAGGACACTAGGAGACTGATTACTGACAGTCTAAACAGTGATGATTGACAATTTTTGCAATACTGTTAACAGAAATATGATTGCTGACAACAATTGGCTAGGTGGGCCTGGCTCACAGCAGGCTGCAAGGCAGGAGGAAAGTGCTATTCAATGGCACCAGCAAACTGAGGATTCAATTGTACTTTTTCAATTGTACAAAAAAGGAAAAGAATACAATACAATTAAAAATAAAACACAATTTGATTTTAACTAAACAGAAGAGATTTCCTAGTTAAAAATACATAGCATCTGAGCACAATTCCTATACAATATAAGGTAATTTTGACCGAAGTACACCTTTCACATGAACTACTATAATCATAGCCTGCATTTCTTTCTAATACCTAAGACCTCATATCTTTGAGCCCTTCTAACTTTTTTATGCAATTCTTTAAAATAATTTTTATCAAACAGTGTTATTATGAGTGTAACTGTACTTTTAAATGTATCACACACATGCTTCCTTATCTTATCTCTGTCTGTATACCAAATCCCAATACTTAGCAGGAACAATTTGAAAATTTATATTTTATCACTTATTTCTCCTACCTCCCACTGGGAGGGGAATTTAATTTCTTTTGGCAGCTATGAAGCATATGCTTTTCAGTACAAATGGGTATACCACAACAAAAGTGTTTATTTCAAATGGTAAAATAAAGGTTAATTGTAATTAATTGAATACACTCCAGCAGGTAAAATTACATAAGTTATTAGAATTATCACCATTAGAAATAATTCTGCTATAATAACGTAGCTCTAATACAGCAGAGTTTCACCGCCTAGGCAGTTATAATTTTAAGTTTAACTAGTCATTTGTATTATATAGTAGTATACCAATTATTTTTTAAAAACAACAAGAAGGGAAAGGGGGATTGCCACCGATGCGTTTCGCCCTTTATCAGTTCCTTACTGATTTCTTGCCTCTACTCTTTCCTCTAACCCAAAACATCTGTTTTCCATGTTAAATACTCTTCTCCACCCACCCCCACCTCCTAATACAACTTCTCTCTCAGCTCAAGATTTTCCAGCCACTTCAATAACAAAATTGACTCCATCAGAAATTAAATCAGCTCTCAACATACTACCAATATTTCACCCCCTCAAAAGCTCACAATCATCCAAATCCCAAATACCCAAAAATGTAGCTCTTTTGCCCCTGTTAACGAGGATGAAGTTTCTGCCCTTATACTGTCCTCCCACCTCACTACCTGTCTCCTCGACCCCATCCCCTCACAGCTACTCCCCACCCTCTCTTCTACTCTCACCCCCATACTCACACACATTTTCAACCTCTCTCTCAGCACTGGTATATTTCCCTTATCTCTAAAACATGCACTGGTCATATCTATCCTCAAAAAACCTCGATCCAACCTCCCCATCCAACTACCGCCCTATTTCCCTACTCCCTCCTGCCTCAAAGCTTCTCGAAAAGCTAGTATATGCACGTCTATCCCATTTCCTTACACTAAACTCTCTTCTTGACCCACTGCAATCTGGATTTTGTCCCCATCACTCCACAGAGACAGCAATTGTCAAGGTTACCAATGACCTACTTACAGCAAAATCCAAAGGACACTTCTCTCTGCTTATATTCCTTTACCTGTCTGCAGCCTTTGACACTGTTGACCATCCTCTTTTGCTCCAAACCCTCCAATCCTTTGGCATTTGTGACACAGCTATCTTGTGGTTCTCCTCCTATCTGTCTAACCATACATTTAGTGTAGCCTTCTCCGGAGCATCCTCTGCCCTGTTACCACTATATGTTGGAGTATCTCAAGGCTCTGTCCTCGGTCCCCTTCTCTTTTCAATCTACGCATCATCATTAGGTTCCTTAATAAAGTCCCACAGGTTTCAATATCATTTGTATGCCGATGACACCCAAATCTACCTCTCTGCACCAGACCTACCTCCTTCCTTACTAACCCGTGTCGCTAGCTGTCTTTCCCATATCTCATCTTGGATGTCCTCTCACTACCTTAAGCTAAATCTCTCCAAAACTGAGCTCCTTATTTTCCCCCTTATTCCAATATCTCCACCCCCAAATTTTCTATAACTGTTGATAATTCCATCATTACCCCTACCCCGCATGCCCGATGTCTTGGGCACACTTGACTGAGACATTTCCTTCACTCCATAAATTCAGTTCTTGGCTAAAGCCTGCCGCTTCCACCTTAAAAACATCACTAAAATTAGACATTTCCTTACACAAGACACAACTAAGATTTTAATCCACTCTCTCATCCTTTCCCGCATCGACTAATGCAACTCGGTCCTCTCTGGTCTACCTAGCTGCTGCATATCTGCTTTTACAATCCATTATGAATGCCTCTGCCAGGCTCATCTTTCTTACACATCAATCCTTATCTGCTGTACCTCAAAAAACCTCGATCCAACCTCCCCATCCAACTACCGCCCTATTTCCCTACTCCCTCCTGCCTCAAAGCTTCTCGAAAAGCTAGTATATGCACGTCTATCCCATTTCCTTACACTAAACTCTCTTCTTGACCCACTGCAATCTGGATTTTGTCCCCATCACTCCACAGAGACAGCAATTGTCAAGGTTACCAATGACCTACTTACAGCAAAATCCAAAGGACACTTCTCTCTGCTTATATTCCTTTACCTGTCTGCAGCCTTTGACACTGTTGACCATCCTCTTTTGCTCCAAGCCCTCCAATCCTTTGGCATTTGTGACACAGCTATCTTGTGGTTCTCCTCCTATCTGTCTAACCATACATTTAGTGTAGCCTTCTCCGGAGCATCCTCTGCCCTGTTACCACTATATGTTGGAGTATCTCAAGGCTCTGTCCTCGGTCCCCTTCTCTTTTCAATCTACGCATCATCATTAGGTTCCTTAATAAAGTCCCACAGGTTTCAATATCATTTGTATGCCGATGACACCCAAATCTACCTCTCTGCACCAGACCTACCTCCTTCCTTACTAACCCGTGTCGCTAGCTGTCTTTCCCATATCTCATCTTGGATGTCCTCTCACTACCTTAAACTAAATCTCTCCAAAACTGAGCTCCTTATTTTCCCCCTTATTCCAATATCTCCACCCCCAAATTTTCTATAACTGTTGATAATTCCATCATTACCCCTACCCCGCATGCCCGATGTCTTGGGCACACTTGACTGAGACATTTCCTTCACTCCATAAATTCAGTTCTTGGCTAAAGCCTGCCGCTTCCACCTTAAAAACATCACTAAAATTAGACATTTCCTTACACAAGACACAACTAAGATTTTAATCCACTCTCTCATCCTTTCCCGCATCGACTAATGCAACTCGGTCCTCTCTGGTCTACCTAGCTGCTGCATATCTGCTTTTACAATCCATTATGAATGCCTCTGCCAGGCTCATCTTTCTTACACATCAATCCTTATCTGCTGTACCTCTCTGCCAATCCATTCACTGGCTTCCTCTTGCCTCTAGGATTAAATACAAAATCCTCACTCTGACATACAAAACCCTCAACTGCACTGCTCCCCCATACATTTCAGAACTTGTCTCCAGATACTCTCCCTCCCGTCCCCTTTGATCTGCTCACGATCTCCTACTTTCCTCCTCTCTTGTTACTTTCTTCACAATCCCATTTACAGGACTTCTCCAGACTGGCGCCAATCAAGTGGAACTCCCTGCCTCACTGAACAAACCCGATTGCATTTTAAGTGTGCTAACCTGACATTAAATATTAATATTTCACATTCCAATGTTCTTCACATAGCATAATACGTTCTATTTATTCATAAATACATATTTATATATGATAGTATTTTGGTAAAATATATATCTATACATATATATATATATATATATATATATATATATATAGATGATTATATATAGGTATAGATATATACAGATATATATAGGAATATCTATCACATACACATATTCCCCTATGTGAAGAACATTAGAATGTGAAATATATACATATATATATATATACTATAATTGTGTTTGTAAGCATCCGTCACCGTCTGCAGTTGCGCACGCATCCTGAAAGAAATGATGGATGCGCGTGCAGCCGCCTCGCGGCGACAGACAGCTTTAGAAGCTCCAACTCTCAGCTGTAACATAAAAGCTGAGAGCTGGAGCTTCAGGCATCTGCTGCATATGGTGCTGGAATGCGATATATTGTTCCACCTCCATATGAGGCCAGATGTCTGATCGTTACAGATGATGACACTGTGTCTGTAACGATTTTCTGCTGGTGTGAGCGGGTGGCGGGTGGGCGGCTCAGCAGGGAAGGGAAGGCAGTGGGAGTGTTCAAAAACAAAATGGCGGCTCATCAGGGAAGGGGAGGCAGTGGGAGTGCCCCAATTAAAAAAAGGACAGGGGGAAGAGAGAAAAGAGAAGGGGGAGAGAGCAAAAGAGAAGGGGGAAGAGAGCAAAAGAGAAGGGGGAGAGAGCAAAAGAGAAGGGGGGAGAGAGCAAAAGAGAAGGGGGGAGAGAGCAAAAGAGAAGGGGGGAGAGAGCAAAAGAGAAGGGGGAGAGAGCAAAAGAGAAGGGGGAGAGAGCAAAAGAGAAGGGAGAGGGAGAGCAAAATGGAGAGGAGAGAGCAAATGAGAGGGGAGAGAGAGAGCAAAAGAGATGGGAGAGCAAAGGAGAGGGGGAGAGAGCAAAAGAGAGAGGGGGAGAGAGAGAGCAAAAAGAGGGGGAGATGAAGAGCAAAAGAAAGGGGGGGAGAGAGCAAAAAAGAGGGAGAGAGAGAGCAAAAGAGAGGGGCAGAGAGAGCGCAAAAGAGGGGGAGAGAGAGAGCAAATGAGAGCTGGAGAGAGAGAAAAAGAGAGGTGAGAGAGAGCAAAAGAGAGGGGAGAGAGAGAGCAAAAGAGAAGGGGGAGAGAGCAAAAGAGAAGGGGGAGAGAGCAAAAGAGAAGGGGATAGAGAGCAAAAGAGAAGGGGGGAGAGCAAAAGAGAAGGGGGAGAGAGCAAAAAAGAAGGGGGGAGCGAGCAAAAGAGAAGGGGGTGAGAGCAAAAGAGAAGGGGAGAGAGAGCAAAAGAGAAGGGGAGAGAGCAAAAAAGAAGGGGAGAGAGAGCAAAAGAGAAGGGGAGAGAGAGCAAAAGAGATGGGGAGAGAGCAAAAGAGGGGGGAGAGAGCAAAAGAGTGGGGAGAGGGAGAGCAAAAGAGAGAGGCGTGTGTGACGAATCACGCCTTCTCAGCGTCACAATAGAGGGGTGTGGGCATGAAGGGGTTAATGGAACACAGCTCTGGTTCCCTTATCCTTGCAACTCTGCAAAAGGACCTTAGAAGGGACACTTCATTAGCCCCCAATTCTTGTCCACACTGCTCTAATTAACAACTTCCCTGCTGCCACCACCAAAACTTTTAAATTAAAGGGGAGTTCTGGGGAACCCCTAAAAACTCACACTATTTAACACCTTGGTAACGTGCCTTTAACCTTGTCTCAACAGGAGTGTGAATTCAGATATTAGAGCCCAAAGACAGAATTAGGTTTTCTATGCGTTTAATAACAACAATATCAACACAGGTTACACAGTGCAAAATTACACAGACATTCAAAACAAACATACAAATGCAAAGCTACAGTTCTTTAAAAAGAAAATGGGACATGAAAAACAATTACACACAATCCTACTTAATACCAAGTTCCTTTAGATACGTGGAGAGCTGCCATTCCAGATGTTATGGTCGCTTGAGTCCCCAGGGCAGTTCTGACTAAAAAGTATATCTGTTGCAAACTTAAACCCAATCTTTCCTTTGTCTTGTCAAAGACAACGCCCTGGTTATAATTTATGACGACTTCAGCCAATGCCAACAAGTCTTAACTACCACTATCAGTCTCCAAGGGGAGGAGCATTCTGCATTCCTACACACAGTTATACTACATCACTATTCTTAAAGAGGGGGAAGGAAGGAGGGGGGGGGGGGGAGAAGGAAGGAGGGGGGGAATCTCAGCCTACAGCCTTCTGAAAGCAGATTTCACACACACAGAACAAACAGTTCACCTTAACCCCTTCCATGCTGAGAACACAATATTACCTCTGCTGAGTAGCCAACCCAGGTATCAACTACTCCACATGATTGTATCATGACACCTTCCCTTTTAAAATGGTGGAATGAGGAATCAGCCACAGGCTGATCACTCTTCCATCTATACCACTGGCTCTCCTTGTCGAGAGAGACCATCAGCATTCCCATGTAAACTGCCTTTCTTGTGCTGCACAGTGAAATTATACTGTTGCAATATTAAACTCCATCTGAGCAGCTTGCTGTTGTTTCCTGCAACCCTATCTAGCCAATGTAGAGGGTTATAACAGTAAAGTCCCAGCCATATAAATACAGCTGTAATTTTTTCAATGCCCATACGATGGCTAAGCATTCCTTTTCTACCACTGCATATGCAGCTTCTCTGGGTAACAGCTTCCTGCTTAGGTACAGTATGGGATGCTCTTCCCCTTTTGCATTAACCTGGCTGAGCACAGCCCCCAACCCATAGCTAGAGACATCGGTTTGTACTACAAACCTCCTACTAAAATTAGGAGCTTGAAGCACAGGAGAATTGGCTAAGGCCTCCTTCAGTTTGATAAAAGCCTCCTCACATGGCTGGGTCCAGTCTATGTATTTGGGAAGCCTTTTCTTGGTTAAATCTGTGAGGGGTTTGGCAATTGCACTATACTCTGGTACAAATTTACGGTAGTACCCTGCAGTCCCTAAAAATGGCATAACTTGCTTTTTAGTCGTAGGTGTGGGCCAGGCAGTGATGGCCTCTACCTTGTCTGGCTCAGGGCGTAGGGTTCCCCCTCCTACCCTATGCCCCAAATACTGAAATTCTGTCATGCCTATCTGACATTTCTCTGGTTTAATGGTGAGCCCTGCTCTTGCTATGCAGTCCAGAACCTGATCTAGATGTACCAAATGTTCCTCCAAGGTCTTTCTGAACACTGCAATGTCATCTAAGTAGGCCACAGCAAACTCCCCTTGGCCTTCGAACAGTTGGTTAACTAGCCTTTGGAAAGTGGCAGGGGCATTTGTCATGCCAAATGGCATCACACAAAACTCATATAACCCAAATGGGGTAATAAAGGCGGACCTCTCCTGGGCCTCTGCAGTCATAGGGATCTGCCAATACCCTCGGCTCAAATCCATAATGGTTAGGTACTGGGCACTCGATAGCTGATCTAGTAACTCATCTATCCTTGGCATGGGGTAGGCATCGAATGTGGTTACTGCATTTAGTCTCCTATAATCCACACAGAAACGGATTGGGTACTAACACCACAGGGGAAGCCCAAGGGCTCTTGGACTTAGTAATCACGCTCAGCTTTAGCATGTCTTCTATCTCCCTCTGAATATGCGCCCGGACCTCAGGGGACACCCAGTATGCAACCTGTCTTAGTGGGACCTGGTTCCCTGTGTCCACATGGTATATAGCTAAGGTTGTTCGCCCTGGCCTACCTGTGAAAATATGTTCATAAGGAGTAAGAGCCTGCTCTAATTGTTCCCTCTGTTTAGCAGAGAGCTGGGGATAGACTGCTGCAGTTTGCAAAGAACCCTGCCCCTTTGCTTCACTGACCAAATCTACTAGGGGGTCGCTCACAAGCCCTTCCTCTGATAAGCTACACACACTCAGTACCTGTGTCTCTGGGTCATAGTAGGTTTTTAACATATTAATGTGATACCGTCTCTGTCGTTTCCCTGTCTCGTCCAGTCTTTGTAGAATAGGGAATGGACCCTCCCAGGCAGCCTGCAATTTATTTTGCCTAGTGGGGGTCAGAACCATCACCTTCTGGCCTACCTCGTAGGTACGGTCCATAGCATTACGGTCATACTAGTATTTCTGCTTAGTTTGGGCAGCCTTTAGATTATCCTGCACCAGCCCAGTCAGGGTCTGCATTCTGTCCCTGAACTTTAAGACATACTCTACAACTGAAGTTTCTGGTATGCATAGTTTTCCTTCCCATTCCTCTCTGACTAAATCTAATGACCCCCTCACTCTGCGTCCGTACAATAATTCAAATGGTGAGAAGCCTGTGGACTCCTGAGGTACCTCTCTATAAGCAAATAGCAGATGGGGTAGGTACTTTTCCCAATCCCTGCCCTGGGATTCTACAAAGGTCTTAAGCATTTGCTTAAGGGTCCCATTAAATCTCTCACACAGCCCATTGGTTTGGGGATGGTAGGGGCTGGCAACCAGATGTTGCACATTAACCTTTTTACAGAGGCTTTGCATCAAATTGGACATAAACAGGGTACCTTGATCGGTAAGCATCTCCTTGGGAAAACCTACCCTGCAGAATATACTTAGCAGGGCATCAGCAACTTTGTCTGCCCGGATGGAGGATAACGTGACTGCCTCTGGGTATCTAGTGGCATAATCCACAAGGGTAAGTATAAATTATTTACCTGTAGCACTTGGTACCGCCAAGGGTCCTACTATATCCACTGCCACTCGATCAAATGGTTCTGATATAATGGGCAGGGGTCTTAGGGGTACACGTGTAACATCCCCTGATTTACTAACCCTTTGACAGACTAGACAGGACCGGCAATGGTTTGCAACAGCTGTACCCATAACAGGCCAGTAGAAATTGTTAGCTCACCTAGCTTTTGTTTTACCCACCCCCAGGTGTCCTGCCAGGGGGGTCTCATGGGCCAGTTGAAGCAGCTCCATTCTGAATTGTTGAGGAACTTTAGCTGTCTTTCTGTCTCCCAGGGCCTCTGGGGGTCTCTAGCACAGGCTTCCCTATACAAAATCCCTGTATCCCAGTATACCCTTTGCCCATCCGTGTCAGCAGCTGGTTGCTCTGCAAGCTGTCTCATCCCTTCCAGGGAGGGGTCAGAGTGCAGAGCAGTCAGGTACATTTTGCTTCCCCCCTCCTGCCCTGTCTCATGGGAAATCAAGGATTCATGGGACAGAGCTGTGGGGGGAACAGGGGTTGAAGGGGAGCCATGCAGATTAGTGAACTCATGCTCTGCTGGGTAAGGGGCTAACTTATTTTCCCTTTCGGACACTCTAGCCACCTGCAGACGTGTAACCACGTCTATAGTGGCTCTTTCTTCCCTCTCCCCACCCCGGGTACAGGAGACACCAGCAGCAATCAAAGGGCCCCCCTCCCCTTCCACCCCACTCCTGGGTTCATAAGCAGCACAGGAGTAGGGTGTAGGAGACCTAGGGTCCTCTCCCCCAGTTGCTGCCCGTGCAAGGGGCACCCCATGCTCTTTTTCCAGCCGGCTTGTACTTAACATTGGTATTACACAAGCATCACAATCATGTTTAGCAGTAGGCATAGTGACATTTTGGGAATACAGTTCTGGTTTGTTCGCCATGAGGAGCTTGTCCACTCCTGGCATTCCTGCCCAGTCCTCATGCCCCCCATGGTCCCCACAAACTTTAAACAGTACCTCAGGGTGGGGTGAGCTCTCGATCCCTCCTGGTTCACCAGTGTTCTCCTCTGGGGCATAATGACACAGCATGCGACCCAAATCATTCCCCAGCAAAACATTAACAGGGATTTCCTCGGAGACCCCCACCTCCCGCAAACCTTTGCCCACATCCCAATCCAGGTAAACGCGTGCCATTGGCACTGGGGGGCATACCCCACCAATCCCTTTGATTGCCATGGTTTTCCCAGGGATAATATCCTCTGCCTGCACCAGCTCAGGGCGCACCAAGGTACAGGCAGCCCCAGTATCCCAAAGTCCCATGGTCACCCGTTCACCCATAGTGACACTTTGCAGGTTATCTTTACTCTCCTCTGGCCCACCCACAAACAAAACTGATGCTGGTCCCCCAGCCATATGCCCACCCTCAGGCTTCTTCTTCTCTGGGCAGGTGAAACTCAGATGCCCCATCTGGTTACAAGTGAAACACCGGCGGGTATCCCCCTGTCCCGGTGTGGCCCCTGTCCCTTTGGCTGTAGGGTGTAGATGAGATGGTCTCTCTGCTACCTTGTTTGCTCTTTTCCACTTAGGGGACACAGCTTGCATAGCTCCCTGCCTGGTTGCAGGTGCTCTGTTGGCGTAATCGTTAGCCAGATCTGCAGCCTCTGCCACTGTTTTAGGTTTTCTGTCCAGAATCCATTCTCTGGCATCAGGACTTCGCGTTTGCATGAACTGCTCCAAGATCATCAAATCCTCTAAAGCCTCATGAGTGAGGACTTTTAGGCCCCCAGTCCATTGCTTAAAAGCAGACCTTAGCTGTGCAACATATTCTGTGCAGCTGTCATCTGCACTTTGGTGAAGACTCCAAATTTTTTTCCTGTATAATTCCGGATTGAGGTTAAAACTTTTTAGTAAGGCTGTTTTTATGGCCTCATAGTCCTGGTCATCCTCCACTGGAAGTAAAGCAAATACATCCAGTGCTTTACCCTTTAGGCGAGGAGCTAAATAGCGGACCCACTGCTCTGGGGGCAGCTGATACTGCTTGCATACCTTCATGGGCAAAACTACAGGGGATGCAGAGGTCGCAGGTGCGACTGGGCCCCTGAGGGTGGGGGCCCAGCTTAAAAAAAAAAAAAAATTATAATTTTTTTTTAATAAAAAACGTTAACCTACCACTGCCTGCACTGATATCATGTGAGTGTGACATGACTACAGGGGTTGGTGTTTCTGTTTTACCCATTGGTGTTTATGTGTGTGTGTATGTATGTGACTGTGTGTGTATTTATGCATGTATGTGTGTGTGTGTGTGTGTGTGTATGTTTGTGGAACCAGCAAATTACAGACCTTGTTACTACAGCATGGGGGGGCAGGGGGTAAACAGTGTCACTATACTGTATCACTATATACAGTATGGGGGGGGTGGACCATGTCACTAACTACTGTGGTCACTTTATAAAGTACTGGGCGGATAGGGTCAGGCCAGCCATCTCACCGGCAGATTACAGACTGTGTCACTAACTCACTATATACAGTACTGGTGGGTTAAACAGTGTCACTATATACAGTAATAGGGGGTCAGACCATCTCACAGACTGTGGGCACAGGGTACCTCCTTTTGCAGACATGTAATCTGATTCACATTTTTTTCTGTGTTAAATGTAAAAAAAAATGATATGTATTAAATTCACATTTTTTTGGAGGGGGGGGGGGCGGTGGGGGGGCCTCTTTTTGATTCTTGCACCTGGACCCTGTGGTTTCT
The DNA here is from genome assembly GCF_027579735.1 of Bombina bombina. Classification (NCBI taxonomy): domain Eukaryota; kingdom Metazoa; phylum Chordata; class Amphibia; order Anura; family Bombinatoridae; genus Bombina; species Bombina bombina. Next base: position 1,009,833,131 of record NC_069504.1, on the reverse strand, counting down.
AGTTACGCCTCTGCATACCTTCTCAAAGCCCCTCAGAAAAACATCCAAGTCAGTGTCTCTTTCCAACATTGTAAAATACTCCAGACGGGGCCTCTCTGTTGCGGTTTCCCCGCGTTCACTGGTTTGGGGAGACAGGCTGGTTCTATTCCTCTGCATATCCAGCTCATGTCTCCGTTGAGCATCCTTTTCCTCCCTCTCTCTTTCTCTCTCTCTTTCTCTTTCTGCAGCCTCTCTCTCTTCTTTTCTTTCTCTTGCTGCGGCCTCTCTCGCTGCAGCCTCCCTCTCTCTTTCTCTCTCTTCTTTTCTTTCTCTCTCTCTTTCTGCAGCCTCCCTCTTTCTCTCAGCTGCTTCTTGAAACTTGAGGATCAATTCCATTCTCAGTTTAGGATCAGCATCCCCCAAGTACCTGAGTGCTGTTTGTAGCTCAGACTCCTTTTCACTCACAGGGGTAACAGCAGTAGGTATCATCTCCTGGGTTACCAGTTCCACAGTAACCCTTTCTGTGCCTGTTTCCTGCTCTGCTGGAAGGCCATCTGCATGCTGCAGTTCCTGGACCAACTGATCCTTTGTTTTGCCAAAAGTTGCAATGGCTCTCTCCTGACAAATTAGCTCCAGGGATTCTTTCGGCATCTTTCTATATGCTTCCATAATGAGAGTAGCAACAAACAAACAAGAGGAAGGGAAAAAGAAACTGCTTCTTTGCACTGTAATGTATATATATATGTCTCTGTAATTAGGCACTGAGTTCTGTCTTTTTTCTGAAATTGCACAAAAACATGCAATTTCTTTTAGTACTATCCAAATAGCACTAAAAAACTCTAAATATCCCCACCACTGCCAGCCAGTTTGTGACGAATCACACCTTCTCAGCGTCACAGTAGTGGGGTGTGGGCATGAAGGGGTTAATGGCACACAGCTCTGGTTCCCTTATCCTTGCAACTCTGCAAAAGGACCTTAGAAGGGACACCTCATTAGCCCCCAATTCTTGTCCACACTGCTCTAATTAACAATTTCCTTGCTGCCACCACCAAAACTTTTAAATTAAAGGGTGTTCTGGGGAACCCCTAAAAACTCACACTATTTAACACCTTGGTAACGTGCCTTTAACCTTGTCTCAACAGGAGTGTGAATTCAGATATTAGAGCCCAAAGACAGAATTAGATTTTCTATGTGTTTAATAACAAAAATATCAACACAGGTTACACAGTGCAAAATTACACAGACATTCAAAACAAACATACAAATGCAAAGCTACAGTTCTTTAAAAAGAAAATGGGACATGAAAAACAATTACACACAATCCTACTATCTGTTGCAAACTTAAACCCAATCTTTCCATTGTCTTGTCAAAGACAACGCACTGGTTATAATTTATGATGACTTCAGCCAATGCCAACAAGTCTTAACTACCACTATCAGTCTCCAAGGGGAGGAGCATTCTGCATTCCTACACACAGTTATACTACATCACTATTCTTAAAGAGGGGGAAGGAAGGAGGGGGGGAAGGAAGGAGGGGGGGAATCTCAGCTTACAGCCTTCTGAAAGCAGATTTCACACAAACAGAACAAACAGTTCACCTTAACCCCTTCCATGCTGAGAACACAATACCACCTCTGCTGAGTAGCCAACCCAGGTATCAACTACTCCACATGATTGTATCATGACAGGGAGGGAGAGCAAAAGAGAGGGTAGAGCAAAAAAGAGCGGGGAGAGAGAAAAAGAGAGGGGGAGAGAGCAAAATAGAGGGGGAGAGAGAGAGCAAAAGAGAGCGTAAAAGAGAGGGGGAGAGAGAGAGCGAAAGAGAGGGGGAGAAAGAGCAAATGAGAGCTGGAGAGAGAGCAAAAGAGAGTGGAGAGAGAGCAAAAGAGAGGGAGAGAAAGAGCAAATGAGAGGGGAGAGAGAGAGCAAAAGAGAGGGGAGAGAGAGAGCAAATGAGAGGGGAGAGAGAGAGCAAATGACAGGGGAGAGAGAGCAAAAGAGAGGGGGAGAGAGCAAAAGAGAGGGGGGAGAGAGCAAAAGAGAGGGGGAGAGAGAGAGCAAAAGAGAGGGAGAGAGAGTGCAAAAGAGAGGGGGAGAGAGAGCGCAAAATAGAGGGGGGAGAGAGCAAAAGAGAGGGGGAAAGAGAGTGCAAAAGAGAGGGGGAGAGAGCGAGCAAAAGAGAGGGAGAGAGAGAGAGCAAAAGAGAGGGGGTGTCATGATCCTCCTATTCCACCTTAAATGTGTCAAGCAAATACTATATACCACCTTTACATCTTGTTAACTTCCTAACTGAACCCAATATAAACCTGCTTCCTCCCATGGTCCTTTGCTGGTATATTGAAGTGTAATAGCTACAGTTCCAGTCCTTACCTTTTCTACATCATAACAGGATTTAAACTGTGTATTTATTTCCTTTTCTATCAGCATACCTCTATTTCAGCCGGTGCTGACATTACCTATCTGCAGCAGGACTTCACTCCACACCTCCCCCATCCAGGGTCTGCTTGTGAGTATTCCTAACAACCTGGCGTGACACGCCACTCAGCAAACAGGAAACACAGGGACCACAGCGTTCACACTGCTCACCAAGCTCATTGGGACCGGATCTCTGTGCTGCTCATCGCACTCACAGCAGCTGCAGTTTGCTTAAAGGGGAAATCTCATTCAGCGACTTCTGGACAGGTGCTGTATAAACTTTCATAAACTGACTGTACAACTCTCTTCTGAAGTACACTTAAACATACTACAAGTGTAAGTTTTGTATAGTGAAGCTGCTTGCATTTAACCGTGAACTCTCTCTACTAACTGCATCTTGAAATACAATTAACCTCTGCATTACTGTTTGTAAACTGAAGCTGCTTGCATTTAACCCTGGTCTCTTTCGACTAACTGCATCCTGATATATAATTAACCTCTGCAGTACTGTTTATCTCTGTTTATCCATTGCTACCAATACCTGCCGAAGTCAACTCCCACTAATAGACACTCCAGTTACTGGGAGCTAGCTGTCCGGCAAAATTAATAACAAGTGTTATACAGTTCACTAAAAGCATATAGTGTACTGTCATCCTCAACTCTTGTAACACATCCTCAATTTTACATGATATCTTGATTGTTACATAATAAACCAGCCATATATAGTAGCCATGGAGCCCACTGACGTTACTCCCCAGCTACACAGCCTAAATCAAAGGCTGGATAACCTAACCCAGGCTTTCAGGGATTTGCAGGTGGAAAATCAAAGCCTTAAAGCCTGCTTAAGGGAAGTGCTATCAAATAGAAATTCTGGAAATGACCATCATGCTGAACCCCAGGTTTCATACCCCGAAAAGTTCTCAGAGGACCGCTCCACTTTTCGTCAATTTCGTAATGCATGCTTATTGCTTTTCAATTTACGCCCTAGAACCTACCCCACTGACAGAGCCAAAGTACTAACCATCCTATCATACCTTAGGGGAGAGCCAAGGGTCTGGGCTGACTCTTTCTATGAGTCACAAGACCCAATACTGAATTCCCTGGACTGCTTCCTTAAAGCCCTCTCCTCTCTTTATGATTATCCCTACCGCCAGATTACAGCTGAGGGCAAACTCAGAGGTTTAAAACAGCTTAAAGCCCCAGTTGAAGAGTAATTCACTCGTTTTAGGATATGGGCCAGAGATTCCCTCTGGAATGAGGTTTCTCTGAAAAACCAGTATCGCCTTGGTTTATCCGAAGACATTAAGGATGAACTCGCCAGAGTAGGTATTCCAGACCGCCTGGAAGAACTGTACATCCTTACCACTACTATTGACCGTAGACTTAGGGAGAGGAGGCAAGAAAAAAGCCCCTCTAACCCCCCTCAGCGCAGGGTTTTACAGACGCCATCTACTTCATCACCTGAGCAACCTATGGACATTAGTTTTCTACGTGGACCCCTCTCTCCACAAGAGAAATTGAGATGCCGTACATTAAATTTGTGCATGTATTGCGCATCAGCAGACCATGTTGTTAAGGAGTGTCCACTACTATTCAAACAGAAGATAGGTAAGGTACACCCTTTCAACCATTGCCTAAACACAAAAAATATTGCCACTGCCTATCTAACATTACCCTTATCCTTGCAGTGGGAACAACACAGGATAAAGTGTGAAGCCATCATAGATACCGGAGCTTGTGCCAACTTTATTGATTTGAGTTTAGTCACTGTTAATAAAATACCTTCTTCTTTCAAAAGCACACCTCTGCCTCTCAAAGTTATTGACGGTTCACATCTACCATCTGGTCCTGTCATGCAACAGACTATTCCCTTACTGGTTACTACTGCCTCTGGTCATTCTGAGACCATTACCTTTGAAATCATATCATCCCCTCTCTATCCTATAGTTCTGGGAATTACCTGGTTACAGTTACACCAACCCTCGGTGCATTGGGACACACTTACTCTATCCTTTCCCTCTTCTTACTGCTCTAAGACCTGTTTTCCAACTGCTCATTTACTCTCTACCTCTGCTCCTTCTATTCCTCCTCAGTATTCAGATTTCTCTGATGTCTTCGATCAGAAAGAGGCAGAGTCATTACCTCCACACAGGTCCTACGATTGCCCCATTGACCTGTTACCTGGAGCCACCATTCACTACGGCCATATCTATCCCCTGTCCAGACCTGAGTTACAACATTTAAAAAACTACATAACCGATAATTTAAAGAAAGGTTTCATCCATCCCTCCACTTCCCCTGCCGGTGCCGGCATCTTTTTTGTGAAAAACAAGGACGGGTCCTTGCGCCCTATTATAGATTATCGTGAATTAAATAAACGCACGATAAAGAACAGGTACCCTCTACCTCTAATCCCAGAATTGGTTGAGAGGTTGAGTGGCGTTACTATATTTACTAAACTAGACCTTAGGGGCGCATATAACCTTGTTAGAATAAGGTCCGGGGATGAGTGGCTGACAGCATTTAGGACTCGGTATGGTCTTTTTGAATATACTGTTATGCCATTCGGTCTGTGCAACGCCCCGGCGACATTCCAGAATTTTATCAACGATATCTTTAGGGACATCTTAGACACTTTTCTGGTGGTCTATCTTGACGATATTCTAATCTATTCTTCTTCCCTTTCAGAACATGTCATACATGTCAGGCAAGTGTTGTCCAGACTAAGGTCACATAGTCTTTACGTAAAATTAGAGAAATGTCTCTTTCATGTTACAGAGGTCTCATTCCTAGGTTACCGTATCAATCAAAGTACCATTATGATGGAAGACAATAAAATCAAAGCCATCACATCTTGGCCTACACCAACCACTATCAAAGAAGTACAACTCTTCTTAGGCTTTGCAAACTTTTACAGGCGCTTTATCCATAATTTCGCAGCTATCACTAAGCCATTAACAAATCTCACTAAGACAACAAAACCTTTCCTCTGGACCCCCCAGTCTCAAAAAGCCTTCAATGACCTCAAGTCCCTGTTTGTGTCATCACCTATTCTTGAATTACCAAACAGCAAAGCTCAGTTCATATTAGAAGTTGACGCTTCCGAATATGCCATCAGTTCAGTTTTTTCTCAAAGGTCCTCTCCTGACAAACAGATCCATCCTGTTTGTTATTTCTCCAGACTTTTAACACCCGCTGAGTTGAATTACCCCACAGGGGAAAAAGAGTTATTAGCCATCAAGTCATCCTTTGATCAGTGGAGACACTTACTGGAGGGGGCAGAACACCCTATAACTATTCTCACAGATCACAAAAATCTCCAATACCTCCAAACCAATCGCACTCTCTCTGCTCGCCAACTTCGTTGGAGCCTCTACTTCTCCCGGTTCAATTTTACCATAAGCTACCGAACCGGTTCAAAAAACGGGAAAGCTGACGCACTCTCACGCAAGGACCATAAGCCCCACTCTGATCCTTCCTACACAACTATAATCCCTAAAACATCCTTCATTGGTTTCATGTCCAAGGATTTTTCGGAGCTCAAAACCCAACAACAATTGGACCCCACTACAAGTTCCTACACTTTATCTAAAGATGACAATGGTATCCTACGTAACAACTCTAAGTTTTATATACCTCCCTCTCTCCGTGACAAGGCTTTACAACTCACACATGATTCTAAAGAAGTGAAACAAAGTACAGAGGCGCCAATGGTGCAGATCAATGGTGGTATAAGGCACAATAACACCCCAATATGCACAGGATACTCACATGTAGTGAAGGCAATCAATCTTGCCCATAGAGACAGGCTGGATTTCACAGCAGTCCAGCTAGCTGTTCCAAGGTGTGGTAGCAGATGGGTGGGTATTAGAGTATTGGTACTCTATAGTAGCATAGCAGCAAGAAGTGGTAGTTAAAACACTTAGAGTGGATATGGTAAAAAGTAAATTTATTTAAAAAATATAAAAAATATATATATAACAATACCACTCATCTCAGTGTTAAAACATATATCTTAAACATAAAGATTACATGCGACGCGTTTCTCAGATATACTGTTTCCTCAGGCAGTTGCCTGAGGAAACAGTATATCTGAGAAACGCGTCGCATGTAATCTTTATGTTTAAGATATATGTTTTAACACTGAGATGAGTGGTATTGTTATATATATATTTTTTATATTTTTTAAATAAATTTACTTTTTACCATATCCACTCTAAGTGTTTTAACTACCACTTCTTGCTGCTATGCTACTATAGAGTACCAATACTCTAATACCCACCCATCTGCTACCACACCTTGGAACAGCTAGCTGGACTGCTGTGAAATCCAGCCTGTCTCTATGGGCAAGATTGATTGCCTTCACTACATGTGAGTATCCTGTGCATATTGGGGTGTTATTGTGCCTTATACCACCATTGATCTGCACCATTGGCGCCTCTGTACTTTGTTTCACTTCTTTAGCCTGTCTCCGTTTGGATACTGATAGAGAGCTGCCTACTTGTTCAGCCAGCTGGATTGCTGCCAAAATCCAGCCCGTCTCTACTGGCATGATTGAATGCCCTCATCTATTGTGAGTACCCTGTTATCACTATACATTGGTACATCTTCAGAAACCCTCATTGATCTGCACCATTGGCGCCCCTTCCGTGTTGGTCTTTCTTTCCACACATGATTCTACACTGGCTGGACACTTAGGTGTACAAAAAACACTGGATCTCCTACAAAGACATTTTTGGTGGCCCTCCATGAAACACTCAGTAAAAGCCTATATCAAGTCCTGCCCCACCTGTCAGACCTCTAAGCCTTCACACCAATTGCCTATTGGCCTATTACAAAATCTACCCATTCCAGATTGCCCATGGAAAAGCCTTTCTATGGACTTTATCGTTGACCTCCCTAAATCCCAAGGAAAGACTGCCATATTTGTCGTAGTGGATCTATTTTCTCGTATGGCTCATTTCATACCAACTGACTCTCTCCCTACAGCACAACAAACCGCTGACCTGTTTATCAAAGAGGTTGTGCGCCTTCACGGATTACCTACATCTGTATTGAGTGACAGAGGCTCGCAGTTCACCTCAAAGTTTTGGAAATTTCTCTGTTCCTCTCTTTCCATTCAGCAACATCTCACCACCTCATACCACCCTCAGTCAAATGGTCTCTGTGAGAGGACCAACCAGTGGCTAGAGCAGTACTTAAGATGCTTCTGCTCTAGCACCCACGAATCATGGGTCTCCTTCATACCTCAAGCGGAATTCGCATACAATAATACTACTAACTCTTCTACCGGATTTTCACCTTTCTATATCAACTCAGGACTCCATCCACGTTTCCATCCCTTATCATCCTCTCACACTCCTTGTCCTCAGGTTAATGATCTCATCAATTCTATTAAACTAACATACAATGTGGTCCAAAGCAATATCAAGCATGCACAAGCTTCTCAAAAGCGCTACTATGATTTACGGCATCGTCCACAACCTAATTACAAGGTTGGGGACATGGTTTGGTTGAGCACAAAAAATCTTAGAATACCCTCACCATGCAGGAAGTTTAACAATCTCTTTGTTGGTCCTTTTCCAATTGTAGCCATTCGCAACCCACTTACTGTTACCTTACAGCTCCCTGCTACTTACCGCATCCACCCGACTTTTCAAATATCATTGATCAAACCCTGTGATACCTCTCGTCTTCTGCCTCTTCCTGCTCTGGTGTCCCCCACGCCGGATCCTGAATATGAAGTACATTCCGTTTTGGACTCTCGTCGATGCAATGGACAACTGCAGTACCTTGTCCATTGGGCTGGATTTGATTCCTCTGAAGATTCTTGGGAGCCTGCAGCCAACCTCTCAGCTCCCCAGCTGGTGTCTCTCTTTCATAGGCGCCATCCCGATCGTCCCGCACCCTGATCCCTTCTTGATGGATCTTTGGGGGGGGGGATGTGTCATGATCCTCCTATTCCACCTTAAATGTGTCAAGCAAATACTATATACCACCTTTACATCTTGTTAACTTCCTACCTGAACCCAATATAAACCTGCTTCCTCCCATGGTCCTTTGCTGGTTTATTGAAGTGTAATAGCTACAGTTCCAGTCCTTACCTTTTCTACATCATAACAGGATTTAAACTGTGTATTTATTTCCTTTTCTATCAGCATACCTCTATTTCAGCCGGTGCTGACATTATGCATATGCTGCATCCAGGTGGATTCCGAAAATGGCAGGGTGGTTCCATCACCACAATAAAATGCCCTTCCAAAAATGGCAGGGTGGTTCCGTCACCACAAAATACTGCCCTCTGGGCAGGCTTTCCCACTTATTTATATAAAAGAAAAGTTACAAAATAGGTTGTTTCTACATCTGTAGCTTAAACAAAAATTAGACTGCCTTTTGGGCAGGCTTATCGACTAGTATTGCATAAATATGATTTTTCATGTTTTCAGCAATTTGACTGCAAAGGGCTCCAATGCATATATATATATATATATATATATATATATATATATATATATATATATATATATAATTTAAAAGTGGACTAATAAAAATAAGCTCTAAATGTACCACCCCAGGACCTGTAAAAGTGACATTAGAAAAAGAACTGGCAGCCTATTTACCTGAAATATGGACTAATGTGAGGTCCCCACCTAACACAGTCCTATGTGTTCATCTTATACACAATTTTATAAGTATGTGTTAGTCTTTTATACCACTGGTATCACTTCCTCTGTCTGTTACATTGATATATCTTTGTACATTCTTTCATGTGAACAGTGCGCCTTGACACCAATCTTCTCACACACACACACACATATATATATATATATATATATATATTTAGGTGCATTGGAGCCCTTTGATTATATATATATATATATATATATATATATATATATATATATATATATATATATATATATATATATATATATATATAATCACCGCTCTCTGAAACAACATACAGATGCGGTATAAGAGGATATAATATATGACGTCTGTCCACTCAATGAAAACACAGTATGGCCGATCGTGATCATATCAAATGTGAGAGTATCACAAATCAAAATTAAAATAATACATAAAACATGTACAGTATGTACATCATGGAAATTATGTGACTTTATTGGTCTCAAAGAGTATGGTAAAACCCATAACCACCTAAAATCGATTATATATCACTATTTCATGGATTAGTATATATAACGGGCCAGTATAACAGTCCCATTATTATATGCTCAAGATCATCTTTGTTATTTATTTTCCTGAGTACAAAGGTCCAAAGTCCAACATGGTATTCAGTCCTTTAAGGGCTAGAGTATCCAGGGTAGATATCCACTTTGTTTCCAGACATAAAAGTTTATTCGCCCTGTTCCCACCCCTTGTTAATAGGGGTATATGGTCTATCACCATTGTCCTCAGACTGGACACACTGTGTTTGCATCGGGCAAAGTGGCGGGCCACTGGTTGCTCAGTCACAACTTTTGATGGTTTCGCTGACAGCAAACCAGTCGTTAGCCATTATTTCCCTAAAGGTGGTGATGGTTTTCCCCACATAGAACAGGGAACATGGGCAAATCAGAATGTAAACAAATTCACTAGTACAGGTCAACCTATGGTTTATCTTAAACCTTTTATTCTGATGCGGGTGTTGGAATGTATTCCCCCTTAACATGCTGTCGCATGTGATACAGTCCCCACATTGGAAACATCCCCTCTTCATGGATCTCAGCCATGTGTTCCTTTGATAACATTCTAGAGGGTCTGTTTTAATCAGTAAATCCCTTAAATAACTTGCACATCGATACACCATCCGTGGTGGTCTCATATGATGGAGCTGTAATGATCTATCAAATTTAACGAGTTCCCAATGCTTCTTAATAGAGGATAGACAGAGCAGGAGTGAGCTACATTTAATGTGTAATCGCGCGGTCGGGCCGGGCTGTGACTAGACAGCTGCCCAGATGCGCTCAGAGGGAAAACCAGACCCGCTCAGTAGAGCACAGAGAGCGGGTCTGAAAAACCCTCTGTTTTTAATAAAAATTCACCGGCACTATTATGTTATATAAAGCTAGCACTAATATAATGTAATATAATTCTGCACTATGTGCAGAATTGTATAACATTATTTTCTAGGTTTACTGGCCCTTTAAACACATTCAGATCCAAAAAATGAATCTGATTAAGGTCAAATTCCATCTTAAAATTGATGGGCACATCTAATTGGTTTAGCATCTCCACCTAAAGGTTTAACTTCTCAACTGAACCCCGTCATATAAGAAAGACATTGTCGTATAGTAAATTATTTCCTTACATTCCTGAGGTTTCATAACCATTTGTTGATACCATGCCATAAATAGATTTGCGAAAGTTGGTGCCATGTTCAAACCCATGGCTGTCCCTGAAATCTGCAAGTATTATTCATATTCAAATTTGAAATAATTATTTTCCAAACATAATGATATTATCTCCAAAAGGAATTTAATTGAAGGTCCTGAAAAACATTTTGAGTTAATCAGACTGGACACCCCCACCATGAGGGATGGAGGTGTATAAACTGTCCACGTCCATTGTTACCAGAATGTCATTAGTTTGTAAATCATCAAAAGTTTTTAGTTTCCTAATCAAATTTGACGAATCTTGTAAATATGCAAAGGTTTCCTTGACCACTGGTTGTAAGTAATGGTCAACGTATCTTGCAATATTAGAGAATAGAGAATCTCTGGCAGACACTATTGGTCTGCCAGGCGGGTCAATTTAAGTCTTATGTACTTTTGGCAGCAAATATAATACTAATATTAAACCGCATCTGTATTGTGTTTCAGAGAGCGGTGATTAGCCGGATGGCTGAGAATGGATGGGATTGGCTATTGAGCTGTCAACTCATAACACATCCCTCCAACTGACGCATCATCGCAAGTCGTGTTTGATGAACTCATTAATGAGGGACATAGTATGAACACAGAGTGAGATCTGTTGCGCCATAATGTGGGTTATTATTTGCATAGAGGTATATAAGGTATTGAGGGTGGGATGGGGATGTCATGTTTTCTTTTTGGATTTTAATATGCTGTGCATTTGATAAAGGGGCCGAAATGGACTTGAAACGTCCTGCTTTTTAACTTTTAACTTGTTATATTAAAAGTTACCTTTTATATATGCTCCAGTGAGTCCCTTTTTCTCTATGGACTTTGTGTGTGTATATAAAAAAAAATATATATATGTACATACATATATATGTACATACATATATATGTGTGTAATGTATATCTATGTTAAAGCCCTTTGCAGTCCTTTTTTTTTCTCTAACAACTGAGAACTCATATATTTTGAGCTCTTTTTTTATGCAATTTTTTTCCAATAATTTTTATTAGATGGTGTTATTATGAGTGTAACTTTTTTATGTAATTTTGTTGTGTTTTGTGCAACTATTTATTCAAGTGTAAAACTTAACCAGAGCTCTGAGGTTGTGGTATCCCTACACTCTTTAAATTCAATTGCGCTTGATATCGCTCTCACGCAACTGCTAGCACGCCACTCGTAATCTGGCCCTAAGACTTTTCAGATAGATTAAAAGATCATAAATTGCACCATAATCTTTATAAGAAATCAGAAAAGTCATCCAAAAAGAGCTAAAATGGGTATAACCATTTCACTGTTAAGCCATCTTCCACCCCTGTGATGAAGCCATTTAAGGGACATTGTAGAGTAGATTTTTCTACCCTTTAATTTGTTCTCCATGATCAATTTTACCTACTGTAGTATATGTTAAATTGTTTACAAATAGCTTGCTTACGTTTATTTTAATATTTGAAAAGGCATTTGTCTGCTGAAACCACCACCTATGCTGAAAATATGAATACAGTAATATTCTCTGTAAAAAAAAAACTATGTAAAAAAAAAAAAAGAAGCAGCAGCAGAAATCAGTGAAGGGTGGGAAAGATAGAGAGAGCCCATCCCATCAGAAAGAATGTTTTTGCAGCTGCTTGTAATACAATGAACTCGTATCAGCTTTTTGCCTGAGTACATTGTCCATTTAAAGGGACAGTCAACAACAGAATTTTTGTTGTTTAAAAAGATAGATAATCCCTTTATTACCCATTCCCCAGTTTTGCATAACCAACACAGTTATATTAATATACTTTTTACCTCTGTGAGTTTTCCCACTGAACGTATGCCAGTATTTCAATTGTTCTTTTATTTTTATTTTAACAATTAAAAATGAAAATTCCACTACCTATGCCTTGGCTTTTCTCTTTATATAGAGACTAGTCCTAAAGCCTGTGTACACGGGCCATTTTTTGCAGTGCAGCGGTCCCACCCCTTGCTCTCTCTCCCCCCCCCCCCTCTCTTTTGCTCGCTCTCTCTCCCCTCTCTTTTGCTCTCTCTCTCTCTCCTCCTCTCTTTTGCACTCTCTCCCCTCTCTTTTGCTCTCTCTCTTCCCCCTCTTTTGCTCTCTCTCTTCCTGCTCTTTTGCTCTCTTTCCTCTCCCTATTTTGCTCTCTTTCCTCTCCCTATTTTGCTCTCTTTCCTCTCCCTATTTTGCTCTCTTTCCTCTCCCTATTTTGCTCTCTTTCCTCACCCTATTTTGCTCTCTTTCCTCACCCTATTTTGCTCTCTCTCCTCACCCTATTTTGCTCTCTCTCCTCACCCTATTTTGCTCTCTCTCCTCACCCTCTTTTGCTCTCTCTCCTCACCCTCTTGTGCACTCTCTCTCTCACTGCCGATGGCCACGGCTGCTCCCGTCCCGACTCCGACCCTTCACGCCCTGGCTCCATCCCGTCATGACTGTCCTGCCACGCCCCCTTCATGCCCGGCCAGCCTTGCCCCCTTCACGATCAGGTAACAGGTCAGTTTGTTGAAGGCCAGGTGTGTTTGTCCTCGCGCAGTCTCTACTGCGCATGACAACTTCGGGCAAACATACTTGGCCTTTTATATTAATGGATATGATAAGGAGCCTTTTGGATTTACAGTGAGATATAAGATAAGGAGACCTGCTCTCCCTGTTAAATCAGCCCTTTTGAATGGGTTTATTCTTAGGAACAATGGGTTGAAGTTTGAATGATCAAAAACAGCTATTTAAAATACAAAAATAACACTAAGCATCAATTCCCCATGCCTTTAATAGCCTGCAGCTATTATTCAGATAGAACATGCAATTTTAAACAACTTTCACGTTTACTTTGATTATTTAATTTGCTTTGTTTTTATGGTATCCCATGTTGAAAAGACTCAGAAGCAGCAGTGCACTATTGTGAGCTAGCTCGGGATTGGAACATACACAATATGCCTTTTGTCATTGTTTCATCAGATGTGTTTAGTTAGCTGTCAGTAGCCACTGCTGCTCCTGCTCCTTCAACAAAGAATACCAAGAGAATGCCGCCAATTTGATAATAGAAGTAATATGGAAACTGGAAAGTTGTTAAAATTGGTAAGTGCTATCTGAATCTGAATATAAAAACTATTTTATGGTACGTTGTTCCTTTAAACTTCAGCTAAATTGCTTTTTTTCCACACAACTCATGTTTTTTTTTAATAGACTATTGTTTTAGAAAATAACTTTAGTTCACAGAAATATCCAAAAATGGCAAAAAGCCATCATAATACCAAAAATATTTTTTTTCTTCTAACACCAGCATGGAAATCAGTGTTTCCTAACTATCACCTAGATTACAAGTTTTGAGCACTACAGGGAAAGTAAAGAACACCACAAAATTTGCTTTATTTAACCCCATATAGCGCTGCTATTACAAGTTTAAAAAAATCCGGCTTGTGCGGGCGATATGGCTGCGTTGAGCTCCATACCGCACACAAAAGCAGCAGTGTTTTGACGTGCTCGTGCACACTTTCCCCATAGACATCAATGAGGAGAGCCGGCAAAAAAAAAGTCTAACACCTGCGATCACGGAAACATTAACTACAGTTTAAACCTAACACCCTAACATAAACCCTGAGTCTAAACACCCCTGCCCCTGATGCCTGCCTACAGTTATTAACCCCTAATCTGCCGCTCCCGATATCGCTGCCACCTAAATAAAGCTATTAACCCCTAAACCTCTGGACTCCCACATCACTACCACTAAATAAACCTATTAACCCCTAAACCTAACCCTAACACCCCTGACTTTAAAATAATTAAAATAGATTTAAATTAAATTTACAATTATTAACTAATTAATACTTAGTTAAAACTAAATACTTACCTGTAAAATAAAACCTAAGCTAGCTACAATATAACTAATAGTTACATTGTAGCTAGTTTAGGTTTTATTTTTATTTCACAGGTAAGTTTGTATTTATTTTAACTAGGTAGACTAGTTAGTAAATCAGTATTAACTATTTACTAACTACCTAGCTAAAATAAATACAAACCTGTGAAATAAACCCTAACCTGCCTTACACTAAAACCATTACAAAAAAAAAACTACCATTAAAAAAATTAAAAAAACCTACCATTACAAAAAAAAACGAAATTATCCAAAAAAATTTAAATTATTCCTATTCTAATACCCTTAAAAAAAAACACTCCAAAATAAAAAAAAGCCTAATTTAGCATAAACTACCAAGGGCCCCCTAAAAGGGCCTTTTGGGGGACCCTTAAAAGGGCCTTTTGTAGGACATTGCCCTGAGTTAAACAGCTCTTTTGCTCCAAAAAAATACAAACACCCCCTAACACTATACAAACCCCCACTCCCCCAACTACCAAGGGCCCTTAAAAGGGCCTTTTGTAGGGCATTGCCCTAAGTTAAACAGCTCTTTCGCTACAAAAAATAAAACACCCCCTAAAAATATACATTACACAAAATGAAAAACGAAATCATCCAAAATAAAAAAGAATTACACCTAATCTAACAGCCCTATAAAAATAAAAAAGCCCACCCAAAAAAAAACAAAAAACCTAGCCTACAATAAACTACCAATGGCCCTTAAAATGGCCTTTTGTGGGGCATTGCATCAAAGATATCAGCTCTTTTACCTGTAAAAAAACAAAAACAAAGACCCCCCAACAGTAAAACCCACCACCCAACTAACCCCCCCAAATAAAAAAACAATCTAAAATAACCTAATCTAACCATTGCCCTGAAAAGGGCATTTGTATGGACATTGGAACAGCCAATATAATGAGAGCTCAATCCTATTGGCTGATTGGAACAGCCAATAGAATGAGAACTCAATCCTATCGGCTGATTTGAACAGCCAATAAGATTTGTTTATCTAGCTTCCAGTAAAGCTGCTTCTGAGCCTACTCTTCAACAAAGGATATCAACAGAACAAAGCAAATTCGATAGTATACAGGGAGTGCAGAATTATTAGGCAAATGAGTATTTTGACCACATCATCCTCTTTATGCATGTTGTCTTACTCCAAGCTGTATAGGCTCGAAAGCCTACTACCAATTAAGCATATTAGGTGATGTGCATCTCTGTAATGAGAAGGGGTGTGGTCTAATGACATCAACACCCTAAATCAGGTGTGCATAATTATTAGGCAACTTCCTTTCCTTTGGCAAAATGGTTTTAAAAGAAGGACTTGACAGGCTCAGAAAAGTCAAAAATAGTGAGATATCTTGCAGAGGGATGCAGCACTCTTAAAATCGCAAAGCTTCTGAAGCGTGATCATCGAACAATCAAGCGTTTCATTCAAAATAGTCAACAGGGTCGCAAGAAGCGTGTGGAAAAACCAAGACGCAAAATAACTGCCCATGAACTGAGAAAAGTCAAGCGTGCAGCTGCCAAGATGCCACTTGCCACCAGTTTGGCCATATTTCAGAGCTGCAACATCACTGGAGTTCCCAAAAGCACAAGGTGTGCAATACTCAGAGACATGGCCAAGGTAAGAAAGGCTGAAAGACGACCACCACTGAACAAGACACACAAGCTGAAACGTCAAGACTGGGCCAAGAAATATCTCAAGACTGATTTTTCTAAGGTTTTATGGACTGATGAAATGAGAGTGAGTCTTGATGGCCCAGATGGATGGGCCCGTGGCTGGATTGGTAAAGGGCAGAGAGCTCCAGTCCGACTCAGACGCCAGCAAGGTGGAGGTGGAGTACTGGTTTGGGCTGGTATCATCAAAGATGAGCTTGTGGGGCCTTTTCGGGTTGAGGATGGAGTCAAGCTCAACTCCCAGTCCTACTGCCAGTTTCTGGAAGACATCTTCTTCAAGCAGTGGTACAGGAAGAAGTCTGCATCCTTCAAGAAAAAACATGATTTTCATGCAGGACAATGCTCCATCACACGCGTCCAAGTACTCCACAGCGTGGCTGGCAAGAAAGGGTATAAAAGAAGAAAATCTAATGACATGGCCTCCTTGTTCACCTGATCTGAACCCCATTGAGAACCTGTGGTCCATCATCAAATGTGAGATTTACAAGGAGGGAAAACAGTACACCTCTCTCTCAGTGTCTGGGAGGCTGTGGTTGCTACTGCACGCAATGTTGATGGTGAACAGATCAAAACACTGACAGAACCCATGGATGGCAGGCTTTTGAGTGTCCTTGCAAAGAAAGGTGGCTATATTGGTCACTGATTTGTTTTTGTTTTGTTTTTGAATGTCAGAAATGTATATTTGTGAATGTTGAGATGTTATATTGGTTTCACTGGTAAAAATAAATAATTGAAATGGGTATATATTTGTTTTTTGTTAAGTTGCCTAATAATTATGCACAGTAATAGTCACCTGCACACCCAGATATCCCCCTAAAATAGCTATAACTAAAAACAAACTAAAAACTACTT
Organism: Bombina bombina; assembly: GCF_027579735.1. Lineage (NCBI taxonomy): Eukaryota > Metazoa > Chordata > Amphibia > Anura > Bombinatoridae > Bombina > Bombina bombina. The sequence continues at coordinate 1,009,815,998 of NC_069504.1, read as the reverse complement.
CCAAAACTATTCAGCTTTGATATTAATGAGTTTTTTGGGTTCATTGAGAACATGGTTGTTGTTCAATAATAAAATTAATCCTCAAAAATACAACTTAACTAATAATTCTGCACTCCCTGTACATAAAATGGAAAGTTGTTTAAAATTGCATGCTCTAAATCATTTAAGACAATCATGCGCAACTTTAACAAACATGCAGCAACCAACCAAATCTTTCAAATGCAGGGTCACATGTCCCTGTGGTGTCTAGGGTTGCCAACTTTTTTGGAAAAAAAAAGGGAGATAAAGAAATCAACAAATTTCACGCAGGCAATTGACAAATTATACAGTAGTTACTGGAAAAAAACATACTTTATTTTACAATTTTATACAGTTTGGAACAATACATTTCTTCATACAAATTATCTTTATTCACACAGTCTAGCTTAATGCATTCAACAACACTACAAATCTGTGAATTCTAGTTCTCATTTAAAGGGATAGTAAAGTCCAAATTAAACTTTCATGATTCAAATAGGGCATGTAATTTTAATTTTAAACAACTTTCCAACTTACTTTTATCATCAAATTTGCTTTGTTCTTTTGGTATTCTTAGTTGAAAGCTAAACCTAGGTACACTCATATGCTAATTTATAAGCCCTTTAAGGCTGCCTCTTATCTGAATGCATTTCACAGTTTTTCACAGCTAGAGGGCGTTAGTTAATGTGTGCAATATAGATAACATTGTGCTCATGCCGTGGAGTTATTTATGACAGAGGTAAAAAGTGTATGAATATAACAGTGTTAGATGCAAAACTGAGGAATGGTAAAGGGATTTTAAACAATAACGATTTGCGTGTTTACTGTCTCTTTAAGGCATAGTGGTAAAATGACATTAAACTGTAAAGATTTAAAGGGACACTGAACCCAATTTTTTTTCTTTTGTGATTCAGATAGAACATTCAATTTTAAACAACTTTCTAATTTACTCCTATTATCAATTTTTTATCGTTTTCTTGCTATCTTTAGTTGAAAAAGAAGGCATCTAAGCTATTTATTTGGTTCAGACCCTGGAAAGCACTTGTTCATTGGTGGATGAATTTATCCACCAATCAGCAAGAACAACCCAAGTTGTTCACCAAAAATGGGCCAGAATCTAAACTTACATTCTTGCATTTCAAATAAAGATACCAAGAGAATGAAGAAAATTTGATAATAGGAGTAAATTAGAAAGTTGCTTAAAATTGCATGCTCTATCTGAATCACGAAATAAACAATTTGGGTTCAGTGTCCCTTTAAAATGATTAACTAAATATAATTACAAGAGTACAATATTACATTTTGAAATGTTATAAAACACAAGAGAGAAAATGTTTTAAGAGCAGATAAATAAGGGAGTCTGAGAGACTGTAAAAGAGTTAGGGCAAAGAATGAAAATCCCTGAAAGTAAGAGTTGGCAACCCTAGTGGAGACCTCTACGGACAGCAGTGAACAGGGGACTGTCTCCATAAGTTTTGCTGCTGAGGGGGCTTGTTATTGCCATTTCACCTACGTGCTTTCTAACCAATAGCCAGTGAGCGTTCCTGCTATTAACATCAGTGCTGGTTGCAAATGCCCCAATACATCTTGCACAACAAATGTTGCTACAAAACGGAAAAACAATAAATACAACATTAAAGGGACATGAAACCCAAAAAATGTATTTCATGATTCAGATAGACAATAACATTTTAAACAACTTCCTAATTTACTTCTATTATTTAATTTGTTTTATTCTCTTGATATCATTTGTTCAAGGAGCAGAAATGCATTACTGGTTTCTAACTGAACACATGGGTGAGCCAATGAAAATCGGTATATATATATATATATATATATATATATACAGCCACCAATCAGCAGCTAGAACCTGCTACTGAGCTTACCTAGGTAAAACTTTCAGCAAAGGATAACAAGAGAAGGAATAATATTAAATAATAGAAGTAAATTGGAAAGTTGTTTTTAAACTGTATTCTCTATCTGAATCATGAAAGTAAATTTTAGTGTTTTATGTCCCTTTAAGACCTAGAAAAGACATTTGCAAAATGACATCTGTAAATGTGTGTAAATGTTAAATGTTTGCCTGTTGTTATTTTAACATAGTTTCACTGGATAGAACAGTATTTGTACCAGTAATCTAACAGACGCAACCTTCAATTTATTCATTTTATTTATATTCACCTAGATTACGGGTTTTGCGGTAACAGGGGTGCATTGCTAACGTGCAGTTTATTCTCACCACTCACTTCCCTACAACACTGGTATTACGGGTTTTTATCAACCCGGCGTTAGCAGGCAAGAAGTGAGCGTAGAGCAAAATTGAGCTCCACACTGCACTCCAATACCAGCACTGCTTAAGTGAGCGGTGAGCTGGTTGTACATGCTCGTGCACGATTTCCCCATAGACATCAATGGGGAGAGCTGGCTGCGAAAAAGTCTAACACCTGCAATAAAGCAGCATAAAACTCAGTAACCCAGCACCATTGATTCCTATGGGGAAATAAAAGTTATGTTTACACCTAACACCCTAACATGAACCCCGAGTCTAAACACCCCTAATCTTACACTAATTAACCCCTAATCTGCCGCTCCAGACATTGCCGACACCTACATTATATTTATTAACCCCTAATGTACCGCTCCGGACATCGCCACAACTATAATAAACATATTAACCCCTAAACCGCTGCACTCCCGCCTCGCAAACATTAGTTAAATATTATTAACCCCTAATCTGCGGTCCTTAACATCGCCGCCACCGATCTACATTTATTAACCACTAATCTGCCGGCCCCAACGTCGCCGCCACTATACTAAATTTATTAACCCCTAAACCTAAGTCTAACCCTAACACCCACTAACTTAAATAGAATTTAAATAAATCTAAATAAAACCTGCAATTATTACCTAACGCCTAGATTTAGAGTTGGGCGGTAGCCGTGAAAACCAGCGTTAGAGGCTCCTAACGCTGGTTTTTAACGCCCTCTGGTATTTGGAGTCAGTCAGGAAAGGGTCTAACGCTCACTTTCCAGCCGCGACTTTTCCATACCGCAGATCCCCTTACGTCATTTGCGTATCCTATCTTTTCAATGGGATCTTTCTAACGCCGGTATTTAGAGTCGTGGCTGAAGTGAGATTTAGAACTCTAACGACAAAACTCCAACCGCAGAAAAAAGTCAGTAGTTAAGAGCTTTTTGGGCTAACGCCGGTTCATAAAGCTCTTAACTACTGTGCTCTACAGTACACTAAAACCCATAAACTACCTATGTACCCCTAAACCGAGGTCCCCCCACATCGCCGCCACTCGATAAAATTTTTTAACCCCTAATCTGCCGACCGCCACCTACGTTATACTTATGTACCCCTAATCTGCTGCCCCTAACACCGCCAACCCCTATATTATATTTATTAACCTCTAATCTGCCCCCCACAACGTCGCCGCCAGCTACCTACAATAATTAACCCCTAATCTGCCGACCGCAAAGCGCCGCCACTTACCTACACTTATTAACCCCTAATCTGCCGAGCGGACCGCACCACTACTATAATAAAGTTATTAACCCCTAATCCGCCTCACTCCCGCCTCAATAACCCTATAAGAAATAGTATTAACCCTTAATCTGCCCTCCTTAACATCGCCGACACCTAATTTCAAACATTAACCCCTAATCTGCCGACCAGAGCTTACCGCTATTCTAATAAATTTTTAACCCCTAAAGCTAAGTTTAACACTAACACCCCCCTAAGTTAAATATAATTTAAATCTAATGAAATAAATTAACCCTTATTATATAAATTATTCCTATTTAAAGCTAAATACCTGTAAAATAAACCCTAATATAGCTACAATATAAATAATAATTATATTGTAGCTATTTTAGGATTTATATTTATTTTACAGGTAACTTTGTATTTATTTTAACCAGGTACAATAGCTATTAAATAGTTAAGAACTATTTAATAGCTAAAATAGTTAAAATAATTACAAAATCGCCTGTAAAATAAATCCTAACCTAAGTTACAATTAAACCTAACACTACACTATCAATAAATTAATTAAATAAAATACCTACAATTATCTACAATTAAACCTAACACTACACTATCAATAAATTAATTAAATACAATATCTACAAATAAATACAATGAAATAAACTAACTAAAGTACAAAAAATAAAAAAGAACTAAGTTACAAAAAATAAAAAAATATTTACAAACATTAGAAAAATATTACAACAATTTTAAACTAATTACACCTACTCTAAGCCCCCTAATAAAATAACAAAGCCCCCCAAAATAAAAAAATGCCCTACCCTATTCTAAATTAAAAAAGTTCAAAGCTCTTTTACCTTACCAGCCCTGAACAGGGCCCTTTGCGGGGCATGCCCCAAAGAATTCAGCTCTTTTGCCTGTAAAAAAAAACACATACAATACCCCCCCAACATTACAACCCACCACCCACATACCCCTAATCTTACCCAAACCCCCCTTAAATAAACCTAACACTAAGCCCCTGAAGATCTTCCTACCTTATCTTCACCATACCAGGTTCACCGATCCGTCCTCGGAAGTCTTGATCCAAGCCTCGGAAGTGTTGATCCAAGCCCAAGCGGGGGGCTGAAGAGTGACGTCCATCCTCGGGCTGAAGTCCGGATCCAAGCGGCGGCTGAAGAAATCCTTCATCGGGCTGAAGTCGGAAGTCCATCATCGGGATGAAGTCTTCTATCAAGCCACATCTTCAATCTTCTTTCTTCTGGAGCGGAGCCATCTTCTTTCCAACCGACGCAGATCCAACCTCTTCAACCGACGCCTACTCGCCGAATGAAGGTTCCTTTAAGGGACGTCATCCAAGATGGTGTCCCTCGAATTCCGATTGGCTGATAGGATTCTATCAGCCAATCGGAATTAAGGTAGGAATATTCTGATTGGCTGATGGAATCAGCCAATCAGAATCAAGTTCAATCCGATTGGCTGATCCATTCAGCCAATCAGAATGAGCTCGCATTCTATTGGCTGTTCCGATCAGCCAATAGAATGCGAGCTCAATCTGATTGGCTGATTGGATCAGCCGATCGGATTGAACTTGATTTTGATTGGCTGATTCCATCAGCCAATCAGAATTTTCCTACCTTAATTCCGATTGGCTGATAGAATCCTATCAGCCAATCGGAATTCGAGGGACACCATCTTGGATGACGTCCCTTAAAGGAACCTTCATTCGGCGAGTAGGCGTCGGTTGAAGAGGTTGGATCCGCGTCGGTTGGAAAGAAGATGGCTCCGCTCCGCTCCAGAAGAAAGAAGATTGAAGATGCGGCTTGATAGAAGACTTCATCCCGATGATGGACTTCCGACTTCAGCCCGATGATGCATTTCTTCAGCCGCCGCTTGGATCCAGACTTCAGCCCGAGGATCGACGTCACTCTTCAGCCCCCCGCTTGGGCTTGGCTCAACACTTCCGAGGCTTGGATCAAGACTTCCGAGGACGGATCGGTGAACCTGGTATGGTGAAGATAAGGTAGGAAGATCTTCAGGGGCTTAGTGTTAGGTTTATTTAAGGGAGGTTTGGGTTAGATTAGGGGTATGTGGGTGGTGGGTTGTAATGTTGGGGGGGGTATTGTATGTGTTTTTTTTACAGGCAAAAGAGCTGAATTCTTTGGGGCATGCCCCGCAAAGGGCCCTGTTCAGGGCTGGTAAGGTAAAAGAGCTTTGAACTTTTTTAATTTAGAATAGGGTAGGGCATTTTTTTATTTTGGGGGGCTTTGTTATTTTATTAGGGGGCTTAGAGTAGGTGTAATTAGTTTAAAATTGTTGTAAAATTTTTCTAATGTTTGTAAATATTTTTTTATTTTTTGTAACTTAGTTCTTTTTTATTTTTTGTACTTTAGTTAGTTTATTTCATTGTATTTAATTAATTTATTGATAGTGTAGTGTTAGGTTTAATTGTAGATAATTGTAGGTATTTTATTTAATTAATTTATTGATAGTGTAGTGTTAGGTTTAATTGTAACTTAGGTTAGGATTTATTTTACAGGTGATTTTGTAATTATTTTAACTATTTTAGCTATTAAATAGTTCTTAACTATTTAATAGCTATTGTACCTGGTTAAAATAAATACAAAGTTACCTGTAAAATAAATATAAATCCTAAAATAGCTACAATATAATTATTATTTATATTGTAGCTATATTAGGGTTTATTTTACAGGTAAGTATTTAGCTTTAAAGAGGAATAATTTATTTAATAAGAGTTAATTTATTTCGTTAGATTTAAATTATATTTAACTTAGGGGGGTGTTAGTGTTAGGGTTAGACTTAGCTTTAGGGGTTAATCCATTTATTACAGTAGCGGTGAGATTCGGTCGGCAGATTAGGGGTTAATAATTGAAGTTAGGTGTCGGCGATGTTAGGGAGGGCAGATTAGGGGTTAATACTATTTATTATAGGGTTATTGAGGCGGGAGTGAGGCGGATTAGGGGTTAATAACTTTATTATAATAGCGGCGCGGTCCGGTCGGCAGATTAGGGGTTAATAAGTGTAGGCAGGTGGAGGCGACATTGTGGGGGCAGATTAGGGGTTAATTAATATAATATAGGGGTCGGCGGTGTTAGGGGCAGCAGATTAGGGGTACATAGGGATAATGTAAGTAGCGGCGGTTTACGGAGCGGCAGATTAGGGGTTAAAAAAAATATGCAGGTGTCAGCGATAGCGGGGGCGGCAGATTAGGGGTTAATAAGTGTAAGGTTAGGGGTGTTTAGACTCGGGGTACATGTTAGGGTGTTAGGTGCAGACGTAGGAAGTGTTTCCCCATAGAAAACAATGGGGCTGCGTTAGGAGCTGAACGCGGCTTTTTTGCAGGTGTTAGGTTTTTTTCAGCTCAAACAGCCCCATTGTTTTCTATGGGGGAATCGTGCACGAGCACGTTTTTGAAGCTGGCCGCGTCCGTAAGCACCGCTAGTATCGAGAGTTGCAGTGGCGTTAAATTATGCTCTACGCTCCCTTTTTGGAGCCTAACGCACTGAAAACCCTGCCATTCTGTGAACTCTAAATACCAGCGGTATTTAAAAGGTGCGGCCAGAAAAAAGCACGCGTAGCTAACGCACCCCCTTGGCCGCAAAACTCCAAATCTAGGCGTAAATTATTCCTATTTAAAACTAAATACTTACCTGTAAAATAAAACCTAAGCTAGCTACAATATAACTAATATTTACATTGTATCTAGCTTAGGGTTTATTTTTATTTTACAGGCAAGTTTGTATTTATTTTAACTAGGTAGAATAGTTACTAAATAGTTATTAACTATTTAATAACTACCTAGTTAAAATAAATACAAATTTACCTGTAAAATAAAACCTAACCTAAGTTACGCTAACACCTAACACTACACTACAATTAAAAAAATTACCTAAATGAAATACAACTAAATAAATTAAATAAAATTAGCTAAATTACAAAAAAAACAAAGCAAATTGCAGAAAATAAAAAACAAATTACAAGATCTTTAAACTAATTGCACCTTATCTAATAGCCCTAACAAAATAAAAAAGTCCCCCCAAAATAAAAAAAAACCCTACCCTACAATAAACTACCAATCGCCCTTAAAATGGCCCAAAGAAATCAGCTATTTTACCTGTAAAAAAAAATACAAACAACCCCCCAACAGTAAAACCCACCACCCACACAACCAACCCCCCAAATAAAAACCTAACTAAAAAAACCTAAGCTCCCCATTGCCCTGAAAAGGGAATTTGTATGGGCATTGTCCTTAAAAGGGCATTTAGCTCTATTGCAGCCCAAAGCCCTAACCTAAAAATAAAGCCCACCCAATACACCCTTAAAATATCCTAACACTAACCCTTGAAAGATCCACTTACTGGGAGAAGTCTTCATCCAAGTGTCAAGATGTCCTCAACGAAGCCGGCAGAAGTGGTCCTCCAGACAGGCAGAAGTGGTCCTCCAGACGGGCAGAAGTCTTCATCCAGATGGCATCTTCTATCTTCATTCTTCTGATGCAGAGCGGGTCCATTTTCAAGACATCTGGCGCGGAGCATCCTCTTCCAACGACGACTACCCGACGAATGAAGGTACCTTTCAAGATGGCGTCCCTTAAATTCCGATTGGCTGATAGAATTCTCGGAATCGGAATTAAGGTTGAAAAATTCCTTTTGGCTGATGCAATCAGTTGGTTGTTGGTTGGTTGTGTGGGTGGTGGGTTTTACTGTTGGGGGGTTGTTTGTATTTTTTTTTCAGGTAAAAGAGCTGATTTCTTTGGAGCAATGCCCCGCAAAAGGCCCTTTAAAGGGCTATTGATAGTTTAGTTTAGGCTAGGGTTTTTTTTTTTATTTTGGGGGGGGGGGGGGCTTTTTTATTTTGATAGGGCTATTAGATTAGGTGTAATTAGTTTAAATATCTTGTAATTTGTTTTTTATTTTCTGTAATTTAGTGTGGTACAAAATCCCCGAAATGATCTGGAGCTGAAACTGTAAACAAGTCAGTTTCATTTTAGTGCTTGCTTTTTTGAACAACAAAAAGGCATTGGGGGTTGCAATCTGCATTAAGTAAATTGCTTTTTGTACCAGGCAGTTGTCTTCCGCATAATTAGGTAGGGCTGCAGCAACTGATCTGCTAGATCAACCCCACCCATATGCCGGTTATAAGCCATGATGCACACTGGCTTCATTGTGCTCTCAGCTCTGCCACGTACAGAGACCTCCACAATCCTCTCTTTGTGGATGGTGGTAAGAAGGTATACATCCTTCTTGTCTCTGTACTTAACTGCCAACAGCTTCTCTTGGCGCAGAGCTGAAGTCTCCCCCCCCCACTTCGTAGCCTGGTACATGCAAGTTGTCCTGGAAAACCTGTGCAGTTCTTTGGAATTGTACAGCAAGCTACTGTATCAAAACTATACAGTAGCCTGAACAAAAGGACACTTGTATAGAAATTATCTAAATAAGAGTGGTACCCTTTGTTCATCAGGGGTAATATCAGGTCCCAGACAATCTTGCCAATGGTTTCCATATGTTCTGGGCAGCCTGGAGAGTCAAGGTGAATATCCTTTCCCTGGAAGGCCTGAGTATACCCAGTCTCACTCTCACAGAGCTTATACACCTTTACTCCATACCTGGAGCGCTTGGAAGGAATATACTGCTTGAATCCCAGCCTTCCCGTATACTTCATCAGGGATTCATCCATGCATATATTCCTTCCGGGTGTATAAGCCTCTGCAAACCTTGCAGTAAAGTGGATAATCAGGGGGCAGATTTTATACAGCCTGTCAAACTGGGGATGCTCCCTAGGGGGCACAGGCTGTTGTCGCTGAAGTGCATGAATGAATCATTTCATACCTCTTCCTCAACATACACTGGGAGAAAATGGGAGTAGAGAAAATGGGGCTAAAGCTCCAGTAGTAGCGGATGGAGGGTTTCTTTTTTATGCCCATCGGCATAGTCAATGCCCAG